>NW_009628306.1:83635-127692 GCF_000690535.1 Cariama cristata | reverse complement strand
CCATAATGATTCCATGATTCTATGAAATAAATGACATTATGTAGTGTGTCAAGCAGCATAAGAATGGCAAAGGACATCTTGATTTATCCCAAGCATCCCTGGGCCCACAGGGCTGAAAAATTCAAAAGTTTCTTTCAACTCCTCTTTAATTAACACAGTCATATTACAGAAATTCTTCATGACATTGATTCTGTCAAATCTTCCACTTCAGGTAACATGTCTATGTAGCAGAATGCTTATCAATGTTTCAATAGTCACTAGAATCATTGAAATCTAAATGATTCCTAAATAACGATTTCTGAGGACCATTCTCCAGTGCTTGGCCAAGCATTCAGTTCCATTCATCCACCCTCACAGTTCAGCTGCAGTAAGCAATCATTTCATTTCTGAAGAAAATACTTGATTTCAGAGACTATTAAATGATTAAGTCTACTTAATCTGTTAGTTGCCCAGTAAGCCCATTAAATAATTGTCTTATTTCTAGAAGAAAAACATGTACAGTAATCAAGTATATATTACATTGGGTTGTTGATTTCATTTGGCACATCCTGAGACCTAACAGCTCACACAAAATATCATTAGCAGGTAAACAATTTTTTTATGCACACTTCCAGACTACACGTTACGTTTTTCTGTGGAAGATCATAACAGATTTTATAGTCTTACCAAGGAAAACCAGCATCTGTTCATAAACACTGAAGTGGAAGATAGACATTCCAATTATTATTGCCTGTAGCTGAAATGAACCAAACGTCTCAAAGCACGACTTTCCAAAGGAACTGGATTCTCCCATTCAGAGATGGTGAGGTCATTACACTAATTAAACTCTATTCACTAACATAAATCAATGAAATACAAAATAAAACCATCTTGCATGTTAGCATAAAGTTATGTCAAATGTCTACTAAAGAATTTGGACATAATGGCCTTCACATGGAAAGCAGCTAACAGATATGTGTGATTTTTTTTTTTTTAAGGTGGAGTAAAATACCGGTTCCAGTAAACTAGACAGACTTCAACTGATGGATTCCTCCTTCTGTTTACAGATTAAAGACTAACATGAAAACAAAAACCTCAACTCTAGCTCTGCTGACCTTGTTCCATATGTCACAATCTATATGCAAATCCAAGACGGAGATGCATTGAAGGACGAAGATACAATTCTGGAACTAATTTTTATCTTAGGAAGAGTGATATCCCTGACATTAATGGATCAGATCTGCATAGCAGATGATTCACCTCAGTTCCTTCAAAATACAACAGGCAATTAAAAGTCTGGAGTAAAATAAAATCAGCAGTGATTCTGTCTTCCACAAAGACATTTCTATGAAGACAACCAATTACAACTTCTGTGCCATCATCAGATGGCTATGAGGATCAGAAGTCCTGATGCTAAGTCCTTTTTCCAGCTGGCTTAGTTGAATACTTTTAGGTACAAGTGTTCCGATTCAGATATAGCTGTGGTTTTATGCATGCAATCCAAGTACCTTTCAAGTTTTCATGGGCTATGAGCAACCTGAAACTACAGATTTATATAGCATTTAATCAGCGCTTTTGAAATTAACCTCAAGAAGCCAGTTGAGGCAGATGTGTTTGGCAAAGCTTCAATATATGGATGTCTACCATGATCGTGCACCAAAGAGAGGTTTCACAAAGCTGTATTAACCTGCTGCTTGGAACAAAAGCACTAGCACACAGGCCAGAAAGTGTTGTAAGTGATCTGAAAATGAGCATTCCAAGTCAGAGGCCAGTTCTGAAAACCTGAGCTTTTCTTTCCAACACTTTGTTCCTTTCAGTTATACAAAACAGATACTTATGAGATATCAGTAAACAAAATTATTTCTCCCATATTTCTATATTACTTCAGAAAGGAATAGAGTGGCTGCAGTATTTTGAACAAAACATTATCTCTGCCGGAGAGGAGGGGAGTCCAGAGAACTACTGCAAATTATATGCCAAGTTCAGTGAAAAGTTTGCTCCTGAGATGTTTAAGCAAAAACATTTTCCCCTCTTTTTTGATAAATGAAGTATTCGTGTAACCCTCAACCCAAGGATTCAGCTGTCTGCAAATGAAGGCCCAGTTTGGTGCAGCACAGGTATGTGACCTTGGCTCACTTTTGCTAAGAAAACTGTTGATAAGGTGTGAGAGGATATGTGATCTAAGGGAATGCAAGATAAAAGTACTAAAATCAAACAGAAAAGTGCAGCTACTGAGAACATAATATTTAGTTGCTCAAGAAAAACATTCACAAGGAAGAGTATAAAACTCCTAAGGAAAAAAAAGCAAATAACTGGAAAAGAGCAACTCTACAACATTGACATTCATCCGTTCTAAGGAGCAGTGGAGGCCAATCCCTTCACTCATGTGATCACATGAATGCTCAGCTTACTAGCTTTGACAATACTAGCTTCTTACTGCATCCCTCCAACTAAATAACCATTTTGTACTCCAGCAGACCTTTCTTACTTGGTCTCTCTGAACACTTTAAAACCTACCTGAACAAATCAACTCACAAAGAAGGGGTTACCTTCCGATAAGTAAGTCGGGTTAAAAGAAACTTCTTGGTTAGCCTAAAAAAAACCCAAAAAACCAAAACCAAACCCACAACTTTTTAATAATTTCATATTTCATCAAAAAAAAACCCTTCATAATCTTTACTACATTTTCAGTTTTGACTTTACTCTGAAAAAACCCACAGATATTTGCACAACTATGAATAGTTTGTACTTTTAAAAATCTATGCTTATTAGATATTGCAAGGTAGAAACAGCAGAAGTGACAATTTCCTGGATGCCGGATTTGAAACAACTGAGTGCTGGGAGGATAACTGTTCTGCTGAGTTCATAAAGATAACTCATGAACTGCAGCCATCCTTTTTGAAAGTACTTTTTTTTTTTTCTTCCTTGCCTGTATTATATCCTAGATACAGTAAGATTCCATAGATTTTTTGAAATGCATTTAGGATTTTCAGCTCCCACTTGCTTATCACTATTTCATTGAAAACTCTTGTTATCATTTTTGAATTGTTGGAATGTCATCAGATATATATCCAATACATTTGAAAGAGACATCTAAAGCTTAAGCTGTTGCCAGGTGCTCAGTAAGGAAAAAAGTTTTAAAATTTCACAAATTCCATCATGACATGTCAGGCTTTTTATATTAACCTTTAAAGCTGTAACGCAACATGACTGGGAAAGCAGGTATCAGTGTCTGAAAAGTGTTCAGTCTCAGGTATGCCAAACGTTTGCTTTTATTAGCACTACAATACTTGAAATATGCAGGTAGAAAAACTGATTTAAAATGTATTGTCAGTTGGATTTTGATAAACAAGACATTGCACTATCATTGGAACAACTACAAATAATCGGTCTGCAGATATATTCAGGTGAGTGTCTGTAAGACTTATGAGGAAGTGTGAAAATTCTGAAGACTTTCCTCTGCAGCAAGATGTTTTGCAAAAAAATGATCATTCCAATAGCTCTGTTTAAAAGCATGCCTGTCTCCTAATACACTGTTTTGATGCAAAAATTACAATATGTTAACAAGGGTGATATTTAGAATAAAAACAACTTACAAATTCACTCCTTTTAGCTCATACAAACTAAAGACATATCCCTTCTGTTTTTTTTGTGGTGCCATCTGATCAGAAGCATGAGCAGGGAAAAAAAAAAAAAGAAATCACAGTGACATTGTAACTACACAAAAATACATTTAAGATTTTTTCATTGTTCTGTATTGACTGAAAAAAATCACCAGTACTTGAAAATGAACTGTCTTTTAAGATATTCCTAATTCCATTATTAGACCCAAAATTATATATAAAAGATCAAATCTCTATTCTTCCTCTTGCAAGTTATACTATGCTTGTGACACTTACTAGCCGAAGGGTTGCAGAAGGAGAGTTAGTGGATGTGAATATATTATGATTAAGCAGACATCTTCCAATGTATTGTATTCTTTACAGTCCATATGTTTTATATGACTCGCCTCTCACTTACTGGTTTCCAAGTTATAGTGGTTCAGCTTCAGGAAAAAAAACATACAACACTTTTCCCCAGTGTCTCAAATATTGGCGCAGACATTAAGAATGGTAAAAGTGGTCAGAGAAAGCTAAGAGGGAAATTCAATTTTGGAAAAATTAATTTCAAGAGGAAAAAAAGGCTTTTAGCTGAACTCAGTCACAAGCAAACACAGTCCAGAACTGCCTGTTTACAATGTTTTTTCTGAGCTTTGTTGAAAACCTGGCCAAGTTGGGTTTTGCCCAGCTTGGATAATTTCCAACAGGCTGCATTTAAAAGTTATGTCACCATCCAAGCTTTCTCTGTTGACAAATGTTTCCATAAATGCTAACAGACTTCAGTGCTACTTCTTGTTTTGCCTTTGTGTGCAAAAAGAAAACATCCAAGTGTGTGCAAGTGATTGCTATCACAAGGCCTTCTGGTAGATGGAGGGACATCAGTGGTAAGCAAGGCAGTGCAATTATTATACAATGGGACTTTTAAAGGAGATCTTCCTATTCCAACCATCGAGCCTTCATCAGATGCTTGATTAATATTAAATTTCTCAGCAGAAAAAAGTTACAACCATACACATTCAGATTTGCCTTTTTCTTAAGGATATTGTTAATGCAGTTTACTTCATGTCATGTATACAATTTGGTTTGAATTATTATTGTGCTCAAAAGAATCTTTTCACCCTTTAAGTAGAATATTTCAGGAATTGTAGTTTTCTTTAAAAAAACCTGCATTTGCATTTTCATAGCCATAATTATATTTGGCAAAAAAGTCCATAGGAAAGGTGTGTGCCCTTTTTAATAAAAACAATTGCTCTGCTTCTGGTTAAATCATTTCACCTGCTGTGAAACAATTAAAATCTCTTTTGCTACTGAGCGCAGCTAGTTGCTTAATAAAAGGGTCATGGAGAAATTCACTAAAACAGTCAAAGCCTGCCCATAATAGGTAGAATAAAAAAAAATTTTTTTACATTGTCAATAGACTTACAAAGCTTTTGTACTGATAAAGGTTGAGGGACACTCCGAACTTCTAGAATGTTCCCCAAAAACAATTTGGCTTACAGGTTTTTAAATACATTATTCATGATATCGTGGTTAACAGTCTGGTGAAAAAGCTCCGAGTACACAACCCTAACACATGTAAATATACCTCCTTTATGGTTAGCAATATCATTACTACAGCATGCAGCTTTTTTCTTTGCTTCTACTAGAGTATCAATGATTATAGAGCCTTATCCACGGTTTTACCTCACACACATTACCATCTCAGACTTCACTTTCAGGGAAAGTGGAAGCTACACAAGCCTCCACTCAAAAAACCAGAGAACTTCCTCTACCAGGATCAATGCACTACTTGATATTGCATGGACCGAAGACCTTTTGCCCTGATCTGCCTGCAGACAAATACATCTCAGGAGAGGTCTAAAACCTAGGACAGCATCTTAACACTTTGCAAGAAAGAAGGTCCCCAATTGGGTCCATTTTGGACTGCAATACTTGAAACAGAAAGGTGAGAAATACAAGCCTGGCTTGATGGCTGAGCCCTTGAGAAGTGAAGACACAGGATGTGCTGTAGAGGACTACAGGCACAGAGTCATAGGAGATGAGGCACAGACTTGGAACTGGACACCTCATGGCTATAAACACCTCACCAACAGTCAGCTAAAGAAATGAAGATCTGGAGCTTAACTAAAGTGGTTTAGCAGTAACAAAGAGTACAAAGAAATAATATCTAACATGTAAAAGTAACTGAAATAACACACAGCAATGGACAATAAAAGGCACTATTCATATGCATAACTATTGTTATGCATTGTTTTGATCTGTCACTAGCAGTACATACTATGCTTTAAGCGTTATGTTGGACACCCATTCCATCAGCTACAGTATGCAAGAGCACAATGTGGCAAAGAGCCAATGACTTGGAGCACTTTCTATGATGCAGCTACACTGAAGAGTAGGACTTGTTCACAGTTCCCTCAGTATTGTTTAAGAGACAATGGTGTAGCAGCTGTATGAATGTCAAGTACAGACAGTGACAACTTTCACTAACGCGGCATAACTCGCTGTTTGGAAGCATTCTTATTTATTATAATACACACAATCTTTCTAGTTACACAATACCAACTTGCCACAGCTGTACTCCACTGCCAAATAATACCACCAAGTAGGCTTTGGAATTGCGCAGTATTGTTCCACTGACCAGGTGACACTTTAACGAGCAGCAAACAGTGCATTAGAGGTTACATTTCCCCAAGAGTTGGCTAATGTCCAAATAAAGAGCAGCTATTCAGTCTCGTTTATTTCTGAAGCAGCCTCTCTTTTATATCCCTCGAGACATATTTGTATAGTAAATATTGTTTTATACTATTACAGGCATGTTTTTATACAGCATGCATGACTTTGAAAAAGTTTCTTCTAACTTTTCAAAGTTTTGCATCTGACAGTTCTACACAATATCGACAACGACCCAAACCAACAGGGAAAAAAAACACCACACAATTGTAGGGCCTTGCACACACACCTCATTAAGTGTGCCTTATGTACTTTCCATCAAGGAACTTAGAAAGCCAATTTCAACTTGAATACACATCAAAATTATATATGTAGAACAGTTAATAGAACTTAGAATATTTATCTTTTATTCATCATAATAGTGCTTGATTATATAATTATATCAAAATTAAGAAGTGCTTAAAGAAAGTAGCATGATACACCAACACTGTTTTTTTGCTGTATGACACACAGACCACTGGTTCACTTAATTCACTCATAGCCTCAACTAAAATGAATGGATAGAAGCTATTTTAATTCTTCTGGTCACTTATTCATTATCTAATTTGCACAAGAACTTTTAAAAATTAGCATTACATTAGCCCAGATAATTGAAACTACATTTTTAAAGTCTTTAAAACATTTTAAGAAAAGTATAGGAAGTCTAAAAGGTACTTCAAAGCAGCAGCTGCACAGTTCTTTAAGTCAAATGTTTCCTGTGGAAGTATTTTATCCCAAATGAATATAGATTTGGCTACAGGAACATGTATTTTTCCATCCTGAAGTATGCAGTAATATGAAAAATGATCATTAGTGCTTTGTAACTTGTTATTCATAGATAATAAACATACACATTTACTCAACAAAAAGGATCCAACCACCTTATTTTACATTTACAAGCATGTTCATATTTGCAGAGCAACTAGCATCCCTCATAAAAACGCTAGGTTATAGTAAAGGTGGTATCAGCAGTGATTAAAACAGCACCTACATCTTACTAAACACTCACTGCAGAAAAGTCTTATTAACAGCCAAAAAAGGTTTGTAGCATTTAGCAGGTTATCACTTCAACAAAAGCAACATAGAGGACAAATCAACACCTTTTTCAAGAGTGAACATCTGCATGATGAATGCATCAAAGAGACATACAATGCTTTAATAAAATTCATGTAGTGTTATTTATTTAAACAGGAATCAAATAAGCTTTTTTCTTCAGAAAGTTTCCGAAGTTATGATTATTATTTTCTTAATTTTTAGTTTCAGAAAGCTCCTCTGTGTACTGTTTTTTCTGCAAAAGAGAAAGTTTAGGGATATTAAAACTGAAAGAAGAAGAAAAAAATAATACCAAACCTAATTTACAGAGGCTCTGAAGAGGGGCAATCTTCAAGACAGACCAATAGGCCATAGAGCTGGGTTTCACTATAATTAAACTAAGTGGCAGATATTCAAATTAATGTCGAATTGGTCTGATCATGCTTAAAAAGACTGTCTCCATACCCAGTTTGAGACATGCAGCATCTACTACAAGAGGCCACATACTACTACTTTTAGCTCAAAAAAAAAAATCTACGTTTAAAAGTGTTAAAATGGACCAGAAAATGTAAAAAAAAATTAAAACCATAATTACCATCCAACTCTATCCTGATTCACAACTAACAAATAGCTACATATCCTGCAAAATCAAAGCAGAATAAATTTCAGGTTTTATTTCCTGAAAGTCTATGTACTGCTTTCTCTGCTTTGTTCCTGTTGCAAACGAGGGACTAAGATATCAACATATATCATTTTCATATCATTATGTGAGAGCAGATTCTTCTCTAGGTCATATATCTCTAGAGATTAGAAGGTTTTCGCAAGTGGTGAAGCTAAAATGGCAGAGATTTACCATTACAACCATTAATTGTCACTCCATATTCATATGTAATCTGCCCTGAAGGGATAATCAGTTTCCATTCCTGGAGTTTATATGAATGAACCGACAAACAAGTAAGAGCAAAAGCTGTCTTGCAAGTGAAAACACATAGACCTTCTGTATCCATTGGGACATTCCGATTGATCTACACATTAAATCCATTCACCGAAAGTAATGATTTCAAGAGGGTTTATGAAAATCTACCTGGAATGAAGGAAAACACCAAGTATTCCACAGAGATCTTCCTTTTTTGTTCATATTAGAGGCAAAAAGTTTTAGTATACAACTGCATTTCCATCCAGGTAGATGAATCTGCAGATAAGGAGATGCCGTACATCCAGATCATTCCACAAACTGGCCACAAACTAAATCAGTTCTCAAAAGTATGGCCAAACATCCTTCAAATACAGGGGAAAATAGGAACTTGACAATCAAAGTTCCAACAGGATGTGCTCCAGCTATTCCAAAAACTACGCCTTAGGATCTATCTTCAAAAACTTCATATTAAAGCAGTTGACAGGCTGACATACTTTAAAAAAAAACCCCACATCCAGACAATACACCAAGCAAACAAAACCCAACAGCTGGAGATACGGCAAATTTGGTTTAAAGATTATGCTGTATTTGTTTGAGTAACACCTTTCGTAGCTGCAATCAGGAACAGCGAGGTACAGCTGTGAATCTGATTACCTTCCTCCTCCATCTCTGCCCCAAACTAAAATATAAAACTAATAATAAAATAAATGGGAAGCAGGCAGTGCTGAAGAAATAATATACAGCACCAAGACACTAGCAGACATTGACATTGGACAAGTAACACCATTCAGGACAAATTTCTTGGTATCAGTTTCTCAATTGCTATGAGCTACAATACTAATCAGTTCAAAACTTTCAGTCTGTAGTAGCCACAATAAAACGCTATCCTACCCTCTAGCATCACGTCTAAGCAAAAAACACCCTAGGAGCAGAAAGGTTCAATATAGAATCTCAATGACACCGATTTGGCAAAAATTCAATTAAAGAGAAAAGCTGTTAGTAGAGGATGGCTTACGCTCACCAATTAAGATCATTTTTGACAGTGTTACAAGATGATAATCAGTCTAATGGCTTTTATGGATTTCAATCTTCCACAGACTGGCTTAAAATAATAATTCTGCTTTTAAATACAAGGGCCTGGTTACATAGACATGCAGAAGAACACTTGAATTCTCATTCAGAATTGTAGCATGGGCAATATGTATAAATAATGCATATGCAATACAGAAAATCTACAATGTATCTGTGTGTTAGTTTGAGTTACAAGAGCTGCTTGGTGTAACCACAGAAATTATGGGGTCTCTTCCGTGAGTGTTATCCAAACAGAAAGTTTTCCGACTCATCTCAAACATTTGAGCTATTCAACATTTTAGTTTCAGAATCTGTAATTCATTCAGCTCCAAGTATTTCATTTGGCATTCATCTCCCTTGACAAGTGTCAGAATCCCCTTCTCTTGGCTTTCTTCTCAGCTGCCTGGCAGTTTGAGGTACTTAGTTGAAACCAGTTTGGTGGTTTTGAACCCACTCGTCCTAAACATTTGGAAACTGGAGACAGATACTCCCCCATCAGATTTTACAGATGTCACCTGCTAATGCTTACATTTATCAAGGATGTACATCACAGCAGTTTTGGAAAGAAAATGCTTTTGATCCACTCCATCACTGTCAACGTTTCTGAAAGCATCAGACATTGCTTGAAGGAACCCTTTCTGCAGTTTCTCAGGTATCATAGTTTCCGCAGTAAGCATCAATGTTTCTCACTGCATGGTCTTGAATTCACTGTTTGGGGTATCTATAGCCCAGAGAGGCAGAACTGAAATCACTAATTCACATTATTCTCTGCTGATTGCTCCACAATCTTAGCTCTTTGGCATTTTCTATATGCCCGGGGGATATTGTAGCAGCTGAACAGGTATCATTGCTAGTCAATGACAGGGCACAAGCAGGAGGCCAAAGAAGTGCTGATTCAAGCATACACTTTAACCATTCTTTCATATTACAAGGTACGTCTGACAGCTGTTGGAAGTGTGAAAATACAGTTAAGATCAAATAATGAACTACTAACAATATGTCAGGAGGTGAATGTGACTAACTACATAGATAGCACAAGAGAATGCTTACCACAAAACCAGCCAACCCCTAAACCACCTTAGAACAGTATGTAGAACAAGGAAGTAACCCAAAACATTCTCCACTAACTACAGAAATCAAAGGAAGGTATAGAGTCCAGGCCTCTCAGTTTACAATTAGGTATTTTTGGGTATACTGACACTTTCTGCCCTAATGGACAGACATAGCAAACTATGACAGATGAGAAATTGCTTCTTCCACAGGCTAGGCTCAAACAACCACTTCTGAAGATCAATGTTTTCAGATGCAATAAGGATCAATGTCTCATTACAACATGACCAATAACCTCAAATACCCTGCAGGTCTTCCAAGAAGAGAATGTAGCTAGAGCAAACCAGACAGTAATGGGCACCAAAACATCCATCTGATGGCATGACTCAAGCATGACACAAAGCTTGAGTTTACAATATAGTTCAGCTGGATTCAAGCACAGCACTGGTCTCAACATGACTGACACTGATCTACATTTTAGGAGTTACACATCAATTGTTTTAGGAAAAATTTATGACACCTTAGAATCAGTTATTGATACACAGCGTAAGAGGGTATGCATGCTCTTGCATACTATATGTATAGCTAGTCATACATTCAATATTATAGCCTCAGCAGTGGCTACCAAGAATATCAACATATGTAAAGCACATTTAAGAAATAATTCTAAATATGTGAAATAGTTGTTTGAAATTATTAAATCGCTGTAATAATACCCTATCAGAACGATTCTGTAACCACTGAAAAAGGAAAACTAAGTTCTAAAGTGCATGAAAAATGTCTGGCACTACCACAATCAAGCATTTAAAACTAAGAGACACAGTACAATCACAGATTCAAGCAGAACTTGTGAAAATAAAAGAAATCCTCAGCACTCTTCCATTGATACAGCCTTCTTTTTGATGTGAGAATTACAGATTCCCCAAGTACCACCTATAATCCATGTTCAGCCATTATTAAATGTTTGCAATATCTAAATCAAGGTAACGTTATACTCCTATACACCATGATCACTTGAAATATTTTACTTCAACAAATCTGAGATGAGAAAATAAGCAAATACAGTTCCATACTGTAAATCCTAGAGAAGAGTTAATGTGGTGATAGGGAAGAAGATGTATGTACTTCGACAAACAGAATAAGCTGCAGGGTACTCATCAGCCACTATCTATAATGAATTTTTTTCTTTTCTTTTTGTCTTCTTCCCCTCTTCAATTCTTGGTTGTGTAACAGGTTTTGAAACTTACTTTCCCCTTGCTGTAACATTTCTGGACAATATTAACAGCAGAGAGAGATCAGATTTCTTCACATTAAGTTAATTCCATACTATTTAAAAACAAAATACTAATAGAAAACATAGTTTCTCTGATGTTTTCCCCAAATTTTATGCAGTGATTTGAATCATATAATTTTTCTGCAGGGGTATCTTAGACCGCAGCTGTACTCAGTACTTCTCAACTGAACATCAGAGATGGTTCTTTGAATAAAGTTCAATCACTAAATTCAGTTACAAACAGAGAATGTATAAGAACATAGAAACACAAATCTTTAATTTTTGCAGTGTTTTAGCAAATTTGCAGTAAAACAAGCATTGTGTAAACAAGCTCACAATATATGCTTGGACATAGCAAGACAGTGAAACTGCACGGAAAATCCAAAATAATCCTGTACCAATCCAATGTCCACTTGATAGCACCTAGCCTCTTGCACTGAATGAAGAACTACTATGGGGTATATTCTGCTTAGCTGCTGCATAAACGGCACAAGACAACACATCCAGTAAGCCTAATTGTCTATTTTAGTTGCATCCAACCAAATCCCCCAAAAATAATGAAGAACAGGGCCTCATCGTCTCACATGATATCCTGAAACACAGACTAGCCATACATACTACATTCCCAGTTTCTGACTGTTTATTGATAATCAATCTCATGTGATATAATTCCTTAGACATGTACTTGACCCCTCAAACACATGCAGGAAATGTAGAATAGTAAGCCAGATATAATGAATTCCCCAGCTGCTGTTTGTTTCAGTCAGACTGGACTACAAAATATTCACTATTTTTTTGTTTATTAAGAAATGCAAAATGTGCTGTAAATTTCTTAACTTCCACCCCCCCCCAGTACTTGGAAGTCTTAGTGCAAGCAGTCTTATTTGCTTTGCTTAGCTCATAAATAAATCAAAGTTACTTCTGTCTTGATGAGCACTAAAACCTGAAAATTATTTACAAGTAAAAATATAAAAATAACAATTTTAACCACGCCTTTCCACTCCGACATTTTAGCCAGAAGCACCAGTCCTCCTCAGGGGAGAGAACAGTCAGTAAAACAGGACAACAGCTAATGTTATCCATGCTTTTATCCCTCTGTGACCAGCTGACTGGAAACACCAATGTCACTCAAAGAATCTGATCCTGTTCTTAGGAGGGAGAAAAATTAATTTCCTGAGTATGTGCATTTTAATAAGTGCAACAAGATCTGAGCAGAAAATAACTAATGTGATCCCAAACACACTTTTAGTACAGTAATATCTTAAAGGCAGCTGAACAAAAAAAGGAGTATGAGTAAAAGTTTCAGCTTTATCTTCAGAACTCAAGAAGTAAAGCCAAAACTGAACTCTGGTTTGCATCAAATTAACACATCTACAATCTAGTCCTCTTATCAGGCCTCTTTTTTTACTTGAAGTCTAAACTTGACACCTGATGGAAAAACAAACCAACAAACCACGCATCAGCAGTTTCACTCAATATAGAGCTTGTTTCACATAGCGTGATTGGGGGGTGGGGAGAACTACAGTTTTCAAAGAAAAATATTTATTGTTTACTGGGTACAAGAACGATACATTTTGACAAATTTGAAAACATTACCTTCTTTTTGAGTTTTTACACCTATCTTTGCCTTTTGGAAAAGACTTTACACATTGTCCATCAGAAAAGATTACCTCAGTCATAAAAACGCTACATTTTATTCACAGATTTGGTATCCATTCAACTGGGATAATGTATTGCCAAGTTCTCCAAATCAAGTCCCAGTCTCCATATTGCTCCATCTTCCATTGGTCATGGAAAAACCAAAAATACTTTGTCAGGAAGAAGTGAAGTGAAGCAGAGAAATAAAAACTAACCTCATACTGTGCACTTTTAACCATTTTTGAATCTAAACAAATCACTTAGGGTTTTTTGTTTATTTGTTATTTGACCAGCCTTGTGGTTGAAAAAAAAGGTAAATTAATACTAGGAGAAAAGACGCAGTGATAGGAAGGAAATGAGAAAGCTTTTTTAAACTGACAAATGGGGATACTTTTCAGACCAAAACAGCAGAGACTTGTTCATTTTTCAGTCTTTCCACTCAGCCTAAAATGAATTAGGGCAAAAGGGGAAAAGTACACCACAATACTATGCCAAAACTATCGGTCTGTTAGGAGATAGATTAGAAGATTCCCTTTCTTAGTGATACAGGAAATAGTCTTCTGAAACAAGAGATCATCAGGAGGGAAACTACATGCAAAGCTGGTTATAGTACAGCACAATCATTAAACTTATGTTGTAGACCGATGGAAGCAAACAGGCAACTCATTTCAGTTTCATAGAAGTGTAGCATCAGAAAATACATATAGGGGACTCAAAAAAAAAAACAAAACACACCACAAAAAACCAACAAGCAGTAAACAGATGTCTTAAGGAGGCATTTGATAAACTAGGAATATTAGGGCCCTCCACCTTTTCCTGTCTCCTCAGCACTGCCTAAGTCATCTTTTGGCAAATGATTTTAACACCCAGTTTTCACCTGATAGATCTTCTTGCTTGTACAATTCATTTTAGAGGCATAACTTGTTTTCTTTGCTAAGATTTCATTTCCTCCCATCTCAGAACTTGATGAAATCTATTTCTTCGTTACTCGTCTCCCAGTGAAAGCTGACAACAAGTATCAGACAAAATGTAGCTGTCCCGTATGAAGTAATTCATTTCTGTCAAAGATTAGATGTTTTTTTCCCTTAACATAAGATGACTGATATTGTTCTGCAAGATCCAAAAGGGACAATTTAACCACTTAAGTACCTAGAGAGCTTGAGGATCAGCTTTTCTCCTCAAAGCACATAGTCCGCTAGGTGAAAGAGGGTAATCAAGATGGAAGCCACTGGAAGGCCTGTTCATTTCCCTCCATTTCATTTGAGACTTTGACTCACTATTTTTAGTCCTAATCAAGTATTTTTAACTATACAATATTCTGCAAGATAGCAATATTACGAAGTTACACACTTGAACAATTCTAACCAGCTGAAACTTATTTTCTACTCTATACAGCACAAACAGAAGTCCTGAGGCACTTTAATCTCGCTTTACATTTCCAGCTATTCATGGCCTTAACTGTAGTGAATTTTTTAAAATTGAAATACAGTTCTCATACAACTTTCCATTTACGTTAACAAGGGCAAAATCCATCCATCTACACCCAGGCAAACACAAGAGCTCAACATCCAACCCCATAACAATGAACAGGGAGGGAGGATGGAAAAAAATAGAAACAGGCACTTTTGAGGTATAAAACCAACTCACCCAAAAGCACACACCTAGAGCAGGACAAGATGACTTGTACTCTAGCAGTGCTTATTCCTCGACACTGGGGAACAGCCTTCAGGCGGTGGCTGACGGGACCCCACACGGCCCAGATCTTTCGAGATGAATCCCCCGAAAGCCTCTCGCTGCACCAGGCACCCAGAAGGGCCGAAAGACTAGCCCTGAACTTGCTGCCGCAGCTCCCTGCCCCGCGGGCTGCGAGCACCACCACCCGCCCCCCCCCGGCCCTCATTTCCATCTTCCAGGGGGCTCCCCCCCCCCCGCCTTAGAGAAGTCGCGGCAGCACCGGCGGGCCCCCCCTCGCTGCTCACCTCTGCACCGGCGCCCGAGATTTGGTGCTTCTCCGTTCATGTTTGACTGAAAACACGTAGGAAACTTGCGGGTGTGCAGAGTGACGGACGGTGGGGGCCCTTGGTGCGGGCCGACCCGGGGGGCTGCGGTCCCGCCTCACCTCAGAGCGGCGGGGGGGGGGGGGAGGGGGCTCGTTCGGGCGGGAGCGGGGGAAGGAGGAGAGCGGGAAGCGCTGTGGAGAAGCGGTGTGTGCCCCAGCGGGGCCGTGCCCAGGTGAGTCTCATCAGCCCTAACGAGCTTGCTCTTACCTCACGAAGGTAAAAAAAACCCAGTATTTCTGAGAAGAAGGTGGCAAGCATAGATTAATTAACTAGTCCACAGAACCATGCTCGTAAAGGGCACCTGAGGTCGGGAGGAATTTCATAAATAGTTTAGTGAATCTCCGAGCAACAGGAAACAATGGGCTAACTTGCAGAGAAAGGGGGGGGAAATCTCTTTTAAATGGCTAAAATTCCCTCAGGACTCTTCGGCAAAGGGAAGGTCTGGTGTTGAAATTTGCTGAGCAGGCCACAAGAGCAAGCATAGCATATTATTTAATTAATAACACTTAACTGAATTGTATTTTACAAATGGACACTGAGAATACCAAAATAGATGTGAGGCAAAGCTGAGCTTAAAGTTTTCCCAAAGAGAGACGAAATAGAGAACAAAACATTTTGGTGCTTGCGTCTGCTGTTTTCCCCGAGAAATAGAGCTTGATGCCAAAAATACTCAGGAATCAGCGTTTGAAAGGTTAATTAGATTCTCCATGAGCATTTCAATTACAGGAATGAGACATTATCCCATTTAATATGTATCCCGACACATCCTATTTGTTTCAGATTTTCTCTGCCGCAAGATTTTTCTTTTGTAGATAAATGTTATTAATCGTAACATCCTCTGACAACTTCATGTTTACAACTTAGATCACCTCTGGAGGCAAAGGGCTACTCTAATCAAGATCTTTAGTTAAAGTTGTTTACCTCTTCCATCCACGACAGGAAACCTGCTCTATTCAAGGCACCACAGTAGCCCAGAAGTAAACTATACGCTGTGATTGTCACACCAAACCTGAAATCTGAATTATATGAGATGAAGCTGTACTTGAAGACCCAAGATACCCTCTGAGTAGCCATGAATTATACACAGAGCTGCCCAACCTTGTTAACTGCACAGGAGTAGTCATGCAGAAGTTCTGGTACGTAGTGCACCCTCTGGATTTCCTTCTAGTTTCAAATTACATGGAATTAGATGTAGTTAAATAAGCACTTGTGAGATCAGAACTGTTTCAGGTTTTGAAAGAACAGTTTTCTTTCTGAAAATGTGGTTTTATAGAATATATTGCAAGAGTATTCCAATTTTTCCTTACTCTGAATTAGTAAATGTAAGTAACAATGCTTCAGCAAGGTAAAAATACTTACTTTTAATTTCATTACTTCGATTTCAGTTAAACTTATCTAATACAAAATAATAAGAGTAGTTAGAGGGGTTTTCATAAGTTCCAATTCAAGTCAAATGAACAATTCCGAAACACTAAAAATCAGTGACAGATGAGTCAAAGGGAATGGAGATAATTTTGAGAATAAATGGTGCTCCGCTCTTTTTGGCAAAGAACAGGCTGTGCTAGGGTTTGGGTTTTTTTTTCCATATCCATAAGTTTCATTTGTAATTTTGCTGCTGAACTTAATAAGGGCAGAATTCTACCCAATGTCTACCATTCCTGTAGAATATTGTTTGTGAGAGAAGATAAACTAATACATAAAAGTGTACCAGGCTTTATGCAATATCTGTGTTCTTGCTTTATATCTTTTGTGGTTTGTTTCTTTTTTTGTATGTGTGATTCTGAAAGCATTTGTTTAACATACAGGATGAGTTTCCCTCAGACTGTTCAAATTAAATCCAAACAAAATTTGCCAATACTGAGCAGACCGACATGATGTCTCTGTGTTTCACCGATCTACAGCAGTGAGCCTAAATTAGTACTCATCGGTATAAATTGTGATAATTCTGTTGTTTTCAACAGAAGTAGGATTAGATCTCTGGTAGCAGAATGCAAGGAATCATGTTTTTGAAAAACAAACAACCAAAATTTTTTCGTGGTGTTTTTCAAAAGTGACTGGCAGCTGAGACATGCTTGGCACAAAGCAAATAAAAATGACTGATAAAAATATCTTTCTTTGCTTCCCCATAAGTAGGAATTTAGTCCACTTACATGTAGTCTTAATGGATGAATGAACTATAAACTCCATAAGTACATCAGCAAGCAGATACAAGGTGCTTAAATAAGAACCTAAAAGATCTGCTAGAACTATGACACCCGTAAATGATCAAAGTATTTCCAAGAAATTGCAGTCTTTGAAATGGAAATAACAGCTTTCCTTTATCTTAAATTTTACCTTTACACTGGATTGGAAAATTTTGTTTTCCTTCTTAGAACAGGTTATGTCATAATTTTAATCCAATCTAAAACTCCCTCTGTTCTCTTCATTCACCCCATCTCCTAGTGTTAATCCTAATCAAAGCCACAAGTCCCATCCCTGTAGGCATTAAAAGGAAATGTTTCCCAGTTTTCAGGATTTGTAACTTCAATTATTTTTGCAATTATTTGCTAAATTTCATTTCTGATCTTTTTCTATAATCCCAGTTACAGTTTCTGATCAATTATTTGATGCAACTTCAAAACAACAAATCTTACTTTGCACCTCATGCAACATTATGTTTTATGAGTGCTCTAAGGGTTGGCTATTGGTAGGAATATCTCAGAAAAAACCAGCAAGTCTTCCCTTGGGATTTAAATCACTTGGCAATTTTTGCATAACAATTTAATTAGCAAAATTATCGAGGGAATACTTTGTACTGTTGCAATATTTCACTAGTTTTCAGTTTCCCACCAGCAATGCTTCCCCCTCTAGTCCTGAAAGATAGATCTGATTCAGTTATTGAAGAGAACAATGGATCATCCCTTAAGGGACCTAGACAAAGTTGCAGTCATTTTAAAACTTGCAGAGTGCAGAAAGCACCTAGAGTACATAAAGGTCATTCAAATTAATCAAATATTAACAACTTAATAAGACTGGATCTGGCAGAGGCGGGTTGTGTGTGCATGTACGTGTGTAGTCATTCCATCTGAAGTTGCAAGTGAGCTGCTTTTTAGCGTTATGTTCTTATCTGGTCATTTTGCAATCCAAACAGTCAAAAAGAATTTTTTGGTATACCTTTTGCTCCTGTTAATACATTTGAGAAATCACATAACCACTCAGTAGGGTAGTGGCTCATATCCAAACAGTTTGAGGATAGCAAAAACTTACTGCACAATGAGGTGCCTTTGTTTCTTGAAGTACTACCCTTGTTCTAAACGAGACATTTAACATGAATTCTGAATGAGCAGCAGCAGCAGATAGAAACAACAATCAGGAGTCAATGACACGAGGTGCAAGCTAAGATACAGGCATAGGGCTTTCGTGACCAAATCTATCTAGAACCTCACATTCATGAAGAGCTTGACTGCAATTGCCACCTGCAAAAAGGCAATTTGGATAAGACATTGCAAAGATAAGGTTAATGGAATTTTCCTAAAAGCAGCTCCTAAGGGATCCTCTGTTAAAGGAACCACTTTCCACTTTGGATCTCAGTTTATTTCAGTTATCAGTCTTACAAATTTAAGCAAGCTTCTGACAATATAAAGTGTATAAATAATATGCAGTCTTGCTTGAACTCTTACAAATTAGCCAGCAGTGAGATTCAAATGAAGGACCTCAAAATAGCATCATCCAAACAGCAGAACTATTTCTTCCCACAAGGAAACTTATAAGTGAATAGCAATGGACTGTTTACATTGAAGTCAGAACAGAAGCTCTGTTGACTTTCCTATTTCATTCAACTTGAGAACTCTCAGAAGGAAAGTACCAGCAGAAGAGCCATAGACTGTGGAGCTAAAAAGAAGCACATAAAACTAACAGATACTATGGAAACCAACAAGATTACAGTGAAATTGATAGAAATTAATAAGGTTGAAGGCAAACTAAAGAGACAACACAGGAATGACCCAGGTCACTCAGATGCTTGTAGATGTTTGCTAAAGGATGCTAAGGATGTTTGCTAAATTTGGTCCCTTTCTGTGTTTTAATACAGAGCTTATAGAATACTTTTACAGGGGGAAAAAATGAAAATACTTTGAACAAATAGTTTGTCAAAAAAAATCCCTCTGTGGAGAAATGTGACAAAAACATTTTATTCATTTTAGTAGACTGCTCAGGGGAGATGGCCTTTTCTAATTTTAAGGCCTAAAATAGAAAATATGATATAGTGGAACATGATGGAAGTTATGGACAGCTGTGTTGAAATTGTAGAGTAGGAAATGCAATAACATTACAAAAAGGACAAATTTAGGCTTGTGGACTGAGGGTAGAGGTTTTTTGTACCAAGCAGTGTGTTTTGTTTCTGATCCAGATAACAGAACACAAGCCATTGATTCTGGGGTGCTCTCATCATCTCACAGTACGGTGAGTCTTTCAGCTCTCACTATTGGTATCAGTCTGCAGACCTTAGTTACAATCGTCGTTTTTATCTGTAAGTTAAATGGGTTCATTTTGCAGAAAACAAGGCATGCATAATCCATCTGGAAGTCAGGTACAAAACCATGAAGCTCCTTTTCAGTCATACCAGAGACAAGCTATTGTACATCCTGTTCCTATCAGTTTGTAATAAAACAGAGTTTTGCCTTCAAGATATTTCTTGGAACTAGTTTCACATATTACATGGGTACTCCCTTCTTGTCCGTATTGTTGAGGAAGTATTAAAGTAACACTGCTCTAGTTATTTGTTACTTTACCTGAGAGAGGTCAGTGCCTGGCTGGCATCCCATATGTGGAAAAGATCATGAATGCGTTAGGACTGACAGTCATCTGAGCAAGGTCTCCCTATAGGGAGTGAAGAAATTTAGATTATGAAAAGCAAATCATCCCAAAATTTTTGCTCATGATGGCTGCTCATAATACTGAACTTTGATTTTACACAGCGTATCTTCTATATGATTGGGTCCTGTTCAAATGCTATTATGTAGGGAGATACAAGTAAACATAGCTATCAATGCCTTGTCCCTCTATATTTTATATATCTGTAGCCACACATGGACAGTGTTATAGAATAGATTGCATCGTGAAAAACAATGCTCCTGTTTCTATCTATTGAAGAAGGACTCTGATCTATTCATTTAGCAGTATAAGATAGAATCGATGATCCTAAGCCTTCTGCCATTCCCTCTGTGAGTTACACAGCTTGCCTTTCCTCTAAGTTATTGAACAAGAAGACAAAAAAATTATTATTTCATCCATATTTCTATCTGTATTGGTATGTGAAATACATAAAGATATCCCAGTTGAGATTACATTTTGAATTCAAGGTTGCATGTGCTGCTTTGCAACAAGGGAAACAGGATTTTTTCTGGCCTGTCTGTGGTAGTTTTTTAGAACTTGAAGGAAAGCTCCATATGAACAGAACTGTAATGTTAGCCAACCTGCCAATCAAGACACTAATCCTCTATACATCTCTACCGTCAAGAGACAGATACCTGGAAGCTGGTATGCAGGAGATAAAGAGAAAAGTTGGACAGGAACCAGAAAAGGTTCAAAAGAAAAACTAGATGCATATATCCAAATGTATTTTCCTACAAAAAAAAAAAATAATCCAAAATGAATGATACAAAAGAATTTTGACCTCCACAGATTAAACAAACAAAGCTGCATGCACATACTTATTGCTGTTGGTTGCTTCTAAGTAATCCTTGGGGTTCAAAGTACAGTATTTTGTCTTCACTGCATTTCCAGACAATAAAGGCATAGTATTCATGAAAGTGGAAATAACTGCATTGGTTAATTTTGAGTCATGTCAGTGACTATAGAAAGCAAATTTAACTATTTAAAGAAATATGCAATATTTTTCTGCCCAAGTCTTCACGTTTGGATACAATGAAAACACAGTGAATCAAATAAGCAACAAAACCTCTATTATAGTATCCAAAACTCACTGGTCATGAAATATCAAATATTATTTTCTTTTAGCCACTGAGAAAGAAATAAATGTATGGATCAGTAGAAGTATTCTGTCCAGTTCTACTGTTTTCTGACACATTGGGTTTAAGCAGACAAATTGAAAGAATTTATTCAGTAAATTTTTTTCTCGTCATAAGTTATCTTCAGATACCATTTTTATTAACATAATTTCTGCCAGTAAGTCTTGATCCATACCATATACACAAGCCATTCATAAAAATAATCTGACATTCAAAGTTTAGTTGTTTTGAGCGGAGACATAAGTTATAAGAAATGTTTGCGCTCAGTGACTCACTGATTACCTTTTTAAGATTAGGTTTATCTTAAAACTGTGTATGTGAATACTTGTAGTTATGAATGAGAATTTTGCTTTTTGTGAATATTCTTGCAATACTTACTTAAAATTGGCTGGCTCACTAAATGTTCCTGCCAGTAAAGTAATTTGCTGGAATAGTGTTGGAAAGCAAATACAGAAGGGGTGTGAATACAGTTGAAGAGAATTCATTTGCAAATCAAATGGATGGTGGAGGAGGAGTTGCATTCAATGAATTCAACAAAGACACTGTCACAATAAATACAGGAACATTTGGCAAGAATAACCTTTACAAGACTTGCAACTTCTGTTCTGCAAAGGCACCAATATATGTAAAGTTCCTACCTGCATGCAGATTTTTATCTATACCAACAGGTGTAGAATTGGCCTATTGAACAGCTTGCAGAGCCAGATCACTAGACTAATATTAACATTTGGTGCTAGAACTGAAATGGCTTTTCTGAAGAGAAACCATTGTATGAAAAATTAGTCATTGTATATAGGATAAGGTAAAGTTATGTAATGTTTTATTCTTATCTTACCATTTACTAAAAAAAGGCACCAGGTACTACCATTATTGTCATGAAGAAGTGGGAAAGAAACCCCAAAAAGTTGTGAATTCTACATTAGCTGCAACTTGCTATAAGATATTTATATTCCCACTCTCCTATTCAAGACAGCACAGGAAAATAGTCTGTGGCATTAAAACCACAGGAATCTATTTTCTCCTAAAAATCACGAAGAAACTGAGAAACAGCTCTGTTTACCTCCTACTTCATGACAGTAGGGAAGTCCACCCCCCGAGTTATGGTCTCTTGCCTCAGGAAAAATTCGTTCTTCTCCACAAAGACCGCATCATTGCTATCTGTGACTAGTTGCTCATAGCTGACTCATCCTAACTGTGTCCTGGTGTAATGCTAAAAAAGTGGATTAGATTAACTCATATTTCTGTAAAAGGTATGTACAGTTCAGGGCTGCCAAACTATTTACCCTTGCAACTTGTTACAGTAATTGGGGCAAGGAGCTTTCTCTTTATCCTGGCTATATGACAATGGTATCAAAAGCCTGACAGGAGATTTTAGAATTTATAAAAACAGTAAGAAATGCATTTCTGTCTTCTGAACTTGGTTGATTTCTGAACTGAAAGTCAATCCAGCAATGAAATAATGTAGTCACATTTCTCTAGTCTTCTTTAAGCCCTTCCCGGTTATATTGTAATTGGTTAAAAGACCACAACTTTACTTGTGACTTGACCTCCTGAGATGCAGTATTTTGGGGGGGGCTTTCTTAGCATGGTACGTAGTGTCTTGCCAGACCAATGAGCTACTGTATAAGTCTTCCAGTTAATGATGGATGCTTCAATAGTAACAGTAATTCTACAGTCACAAATAATAGTAAATATGAAGTCAAAATGCTTTCAGTAGGTATGTTTGGGCCTTTCTCAACAATAATTCTAGAGCACGTATACTTACTCCAAAAGAACACAGATCTGTATTCCTAGGCAATCATTTTATATTCCATAAAGCTTTCATAAGTTCATAGAATTAACAGTATTAACAGAAAAGGCCTGTTTAAGTGTTTCTTTTACTAACAAGATCTTCAGATAGGAAATGTTTTTACCATACTATATAAAAAATCCTGTAGATATTGAATTATCTTTGAATATACTTCATAGCATTTCACTTGCCCCAAAAACTCCATCAGCTTCACCTGTTTATAATCCATGAGAAGCTAAAAATGAAACTATGAAAATATTTCATTAAAGATATACTTGATAAAGAGAGTTAAGTCATGAAAAGCAATAATAAAGAGCAAATTACAGCAAAACGTACCAGTGGTACAATCCAGCAAAGCACATCTACATCATCAAAAGAAGCCTTTTCCTTGACATAATGATTTCAGATTAAAGTAAAAGGTGTCTCTGCCTAGGAATAATCTCCAAAAAGTAATGAACATATCAGCCAGAGAGAGAGGCAAAGAGTCGGCCTTTTGGAGGGAATGAATACAAGTGTATGTGAACGTATATTTATATGTACACACATTCATATATATTCACATAGATATGAATGAGAATTTCTATTAGGTATACACAGTTTTTAAGGGGAGATATTAAGAATCTGCATCCTTTTTTGAGCTACTTAACATTGTAAGCACAAAAAGAAAAATAAGAACAAAACGGTAGAGCTGGATCTCAGTTATAATGTCAATTTATCAAGGCACTGTCTTCAAAAACAACTACATTGCAATTTTAATTGAAACTGAATTAATTGTGAAGTACTATCAGTATGATTTATTGGATACAATATCATTCATCTACTTAGTATTCAATAAATATCGTTAGATCAGAAGTTGGAAGACTGTTATATCAGATAAGACCTTAGAAAAAAAGAAAGGATAAAATAAGTTTGAAATAGGAAAGGCTTTAGGAAACAGCGTTACTTTTTAAGCATACCAGGAAGTGAGTCTCATTCCTGGTGGCTACTGTGGATTATGTATTGCCTTTGGGGCATGGATTTTGGCAATCTATTCTGTATTAGCTTTCCCAACTCAGGCCACTATTTGGTTCATTACAGATCAGAGCAAAGGTATACTTATCATTTAGCCAGTATAAATGAACAAGTTAAGTTCAGATGAGAAAATAAAGAAAGAAACCTGACAATATACATGTATTCAGAGGTATCTTCTGACTATACAAAATATACAAGAGAAAAATACATCTTCCATACAGCTCCCAGAATATCACCAAGAGAGATCTAGCTTAATTATAAACTAGATGGAATATCATTAACAATAATATACATTAGCTTTTTACAAAGTTATTTTTTATTAGATAGAGAAATTTAGCTCAGCTAGTTATAAAATAGCTTAAATTTATAACACCATATAATTAGTCTAGTTCCTTGTGATTTATTATCTAATACTAGCTAAACCTGTATTAGTTGTTAACAAATTACTCTATGAGCAGTGGAAGTCACAATGCCTGGATTCTTAAACTTTTGTGTCTAAGTATCCAACAACTGCCCTATTTCCTGGTCTTATCTCCCAACCCCTGGTGGTGCCCCTCATGCCCTTCCATGCTGCATACCCGCAGAAAGCTGCAGTGGCAATTCTGAGCTTATGTGCAGGCTGATTTCCTGGCTGGAACACGTGCTGTGCCTTCTCACCTGGAGACAGATGTAGCTCGTAAAACTGTGAGGAAGAGCTAGTTTCCTAATTCTGTTTTGTGTCTAGTGGTCGTGATATATCTCCATCTTGTTTTAAGTGGCAGGGAGCACACAGGACCATCACAGCTCAGTCTATGGCTAACGCTCCCCTGCCCAGCATGATGATGCAGGTATTTGTTAGAGACAAACGCAACTGCTTAATCCACACTTCAAATGAAGATGAGCAACTAGTATACTGGTATGACATCATCTATAAAAGGTCAATTTTTTTTAAAACACAGTCTCTGCCTGAGAAAGTATAAAAGATGGAGAGAACACCTTCACATTGTAACAGTTGTATGTGGTTGTCCTGTGCATTACCAGAGTGCAAACCTTGAGATTTTGTGGTCCTTATTTCTGCTGAATGCTATTGTTGGACTGATCAGAGCTGCAGCAAATCATGTAACATGAGCAGAACAGATATGATACTTCCTGCTCAACAGTAGGAAATGACTGAAAGAGAGATTGGTAGGGAAGTTTTTTTCTCCCTAAAACCAAACAACAAATAAAAGCAAGTCAGAATATAAATAATTACTTGAAAAGTGCACCTGCTGAGAATGGACAAACAGATAAATTTTTGAATTATTTTTAATATTCTTATATGAGTAGCTATCCCAAAGTGTGCAAGCAAGGTCTTAAAAAATGTGTTTGGTAATTGAGGAAAGTAAAGTCTGAAAGAAAATGAGGTATGTTGTGTGGATATTGGAAATTAATAGAGAAGCAATGCAATTAGAGTGATGATTGGCTCTTATCTTGCTAGCCATAGTATATCCATATTCTACCACCACAATGTACCTTGATCTTATCTTTCTCTCCTGCCAATTATCAATTTTATTCAGTGTCCTTTCATTCATTTTCTTGTATGACCAGGTCATTATATGGGAAGATTAAAAAATTATGTAGGCTGCAATCCATCCAGTGCCTGTATATATGGAAAGAGCCTTTGAAGTAAGTGAAACTACTCGTGCATCATGTTAGACATGTACATAAATGCATTTTAGGCTGAAGCTTTAGAAAGCTAGTTTCTTCTAGGTATTGAAGAGAGATATAATCTTGCAAACTGTTAAAATAGACTGGTTGGACAATTTCAGCATGTAAACTTTTTTTAAATTTAATTATATTAATTTTCAAATAGAAAACAAAAAGTTTAAAATAGAAAAAGAAATATAAAATTGAAATTTAAAAAAATTACTTTTTTAAATGTTTCTCCTAATATTTCTAATATTTTGATTTCATTAGATTTCAAAATGAAAAAGTTTTGAAACTATAAAAGCTTTTGCAACTCTGTTAACTTCTGATAGATATAATTGGTATTTGTAGAGGCACAGGAAAAATATATGCATTGCAAAGCTTGCCCGATATCTTTTAATTAAAAAAAAAAAAAGTTGTATATCTGAGTTGGACAATGACACTTGTATGGAAACCAGCTTCCAGTTGAGTTATAGAAGATAGTATAGAAGATAGTGTATATATATAGATATAGATACTCTATACTCCCTTTTTCAATGAGAATGCCCAAAGAAGGATTATGTTACATTTGGTGAGTACTGAATTTGAACTAGGTTCCAGAGATGAAAGCCTATGAACTAATCTGTTGAGCTACGAAGTCCACTGCTGTGCTGGTTTATAGAAATCCTATTAGCAGTGTGACTGAGGGGGTCAAAAGATAAGATAACAGACAGCTGGAAAGGCTGGATCAGACAAATATTTTAGACAAGAAAGATACTTCTTAGCCATGTTGTGCTTAACCATGTATTATACATCTAGGAAGTATTGGTGATTAAAGGGTAACAAATTCTTCCTGTATTGCCATTCTTGAATCTTTGGAGTTTTTAAAGTTTTAAAGTGCATCTGTGCTACCTGCTGGGCCATCTTATGTCACGATAACTTAGCATTCATTTTGTCTTTAGCCAGACATTAGGTAACAAATGCATATAGCATATATAATCACCAAATTTGACAAATAAGATTTCATACATTTTATACCTTTTACTTCTCATAATGTCTGTGCTTTCTATTGAGGGGTTCCTGCTATCTTGAAATCCACTCAGTATGTGCATTTCCCAGCTGTAGGTAAAGAGCCTGGTCCAAAGTCCACTGAAATATCTAGAAAGATTCCCAGTTATGCCACTAAGTTTTAAATGAATCTCGCCACAGAAATTCGTATTGTTCCTGGAATTCAAGTTCTAAACAAATAAAGTAAGCAGATCTTGAAAGTTCAGACATCAAAAAAGTGGAATGGTCTTGTTTCCTGTATCATTCAACTGCTAAGAAATTTATGCTCCTTTCACACAAGGCAGATGTTGAGTACATGTCTTCAGCTGGTAGTTATAGTCAGTGCAGATTTGCGCCTGATTTCCATTTGAATTTTGAAACAATAAATAGTACTTGCCCCTTGTGATCCATTGTTGAAAAAATTCTCAAAATTCAAATTCTGAAAAAAGGTTAATATTACTTCTTCAAAACATCTTGTTCTACAAAAATACTTTTTTCTTAGTCTCTCAATATATTTAATTTTTTATTATTACAAACAACAGACATGAAGTTCTAAACACGAGATAACTCAGTTCATGCTGCATTTCAAAACAGACACAAATCAGTATCTGAAGTTTCCAATTTAAGAGAGTCAAACTACATAAATTATTAATTGAAGTTGGTTAGATAAGGAGCAAAATGACTTAGTATTAAAAAGTAATCTTACTCAATTTGAATGTGAACAAATGCTCAATTCCTGTAAGACCAAAGCTCTAATGCTATCTGGGGTTTGCATTCCAAAGAAATGGAAACACAGAAGGTCCACTGTATGCTTTTCAAACAGAATGTTAAGAATAAGCAGTGAATCTACAAAGCACTGAAGAAGAAATAATTAAAAAGAATAGGTCAGAAAGCATTGCAGAAAAGTGAAATGAACAAAGTCCTATTGAACTGGATATTGCAAAGGAAATGAAACAATATAAATGAAAGGAATTTTTTTGGTTTATAGAGTGAAAGAGAACAAGGAACTGAGTACTCTGAAAACACAGCAGAGGTAACGATAATCTTCGTATGACTTAAATGCAGAGTAATTAAGAACATATAAAGACAGAACCAGAGGGAGCCACCTAGGTTATTGAAATCAGTTTCCTTCGATCACAGTAAGGACAAGCAGTAAATACTTAGTTCAAGATATTCCACAGAATGTATACCTTGCATTCAGTAATGCTTTGCAGCTACACATCTTTTTGCATACCTCATAACAAAGTTCAGATCAAGTTAAAAACTAACAGCTGAAACTCTTGTATGGCACAGCAGAAAAAAATAATCAAGAGCATCCCTGCAGTATTATAGGACTGGGGGAAATCCCAGACAATCATAGAAAATGGATTCCCCACCTAGATAGGAAGACAACATTCCTCCCATTTCCCCTTTCAATCTCTGTGTCTTTTATCAGTCTGACCTGGAGAAATTTTTCTACCTGATTTCAAATGCCTAAATCAGTGTAACTGGGGATTTGAGTTTTAGACACGCCAACCAGAAACTTGATAATGCATCTAGATGTAAGAAGAGCATTGACACACTGCCACATAGTACTACTGGAGATAGGGAGATTAATACAAGAACTGTAAAGTTGTTAAGAAGTTGTTAAAAAGGAAAATAGCTACATTGGATATTGAGAATGGACAGAAGGGGCCTCAAAGGTGGAGATCCTGAAAGATTGATCTTGGGGGACCTAAGCAGAAGAGTTAAAAATTAGTGTGTTCATGAAAATCACGGATTATTCAGATTTGGAAGTATTACCAGTACTAATGCATCTTAGTGTCTATCCTGTCAATTTGCTGTATTCCCAATGTCACTTTGAGGTCTTGATCCCCTGGCTGCCTGCAAGAACACGTGTATTGGTTTGCTTCTAGGCTTCTTTCCCAGAACAAGCTGACTCCTCTGGTTTGTGGTGGGTTCTGCTCCAGACATGCAGCTTGGATGTGACTGTACCACATTTGGCCACAATAAGATCATAGGAGGTCTGTGCTTTCAAACGCTCAGGGTTTCCAATACAAATCCTTTGACATGTTATTAAAAACTCTGCATCAGTGGGTAGTGATACAGCGCTCTCATTATTCCAGGCACTTTGCATAGAAAAACCATACAAAAATAAATATTTTTTTCCTCAAGGCTACAGGCATATTAAGCAGACCCATGCTAAGTGTCACATCCACATGGATGCAACAAGTCTGCTTCAAGGGGTGTTAGTTTTTAGAAAAGTGGACACAAGATGGTTTGCACCAACTTGCCCAGAGACCAAAGTTCTTTAACTGTGCAAAAGGCAAAAAAAGCATAAAGAAGTATGAGATAACTTTTTTTTTTAATTAAGTAAAAGAAAAGTGAGGAAGTGTAATAGTGTAGAATTTCAGATTTTTTGTTAATCATAAGAAATTTTGCTGGAGTTTGAGATTTACGAGTTGGAAGTTAATGGTGGTTAAAAACTGGAGATTAGCTTGTTGCAAGGTGAATAAAATCTGCCAGCGAGTGACGTACTTGCAAGAAAGACTATTATGCCTTTAGGATAAAATGAGCAGGGAGCAATATGCTACTAACATCTTATTTGGATTTCAGCAGTTAGTCCTGCAGAAGTCTTTTGCTGCAATACTTGCAATTAGTAAGAATTGCATATTTTTATTATTTCTATTAAAAATAATAAAAAAAAAATCCAGTACTTTGACTAACTCTTGATGCAGTTTCCACACAAATTCCCATTAGTGCTGACAATATGTCAATGGCTTAGAATCACTGAATGGTTTGGGTTGGAAGGGAACTTTAAAGATCATCTGGTTCCAACACCCCTGCCATGGGCAGGGACATCTTTCACTACGCCAGGTTGCTCAAAGCTCCATCCAACCTGACCTTGAACGTGCCCAATGATGGAGCATCCACAACTTCTCTGCACAACCTGTTCCACTGTCTCACACCCTCATAAAAAAAATTTCTTCCTCGTATCCAATCTAAATGTAACGTTCTTTTGAATATTAGATAATTAGAGAATGTTCCACAAAGTAAGGTAATATTCCTTTTTTATGTGATCTGCTAAGGATTTTCAGACAACATATAGCGAAAAAAAAAAGGGGGATTTTTAGTGTCAGATATTATCTGCTTCCATTTTTTCCCCTTCTCTAGTAATAGTATCATGGAAAACATGACTTCTTTTGGTGCCTATAAAGATTGAAAAGATCAGATAAACTCTGCGTACTCTAAATACAATTTAATTATTTTTATTTGCAGTAAGTGACAAACCATGTTATTGACGCTCAAATCACTGAAGGATTTCTGTTAGGAAATGAGGCTTTTTCCCACCCCAGACAAATACCTTCTATTTTCTTGAACCATTAATTTAATATCCCTCCTTAAAGTGCTTTTAAAGAATTGTGGTGTTACACTGCACATTGAGCCACTTGCCTGGAAAATGCTTTCAGAGCTGATATCCTACTATAATTTCTATTTTTTAATGTATATTTTTCCGTCAAAGGTGGAGTAATACTTAGTCCTTGCTATAAAAGACTATCACTCTCACTTTGTGTGATACACTCTGTGTGTGTGTTACACCTACCCCTCTAGACAGGTAAGAATAGTACTACAGACAGATAGTACAATCAACAGGACTATTTTGGCAGCAGAAAATAACTCCATTCTAGATTGTAACATTCTTAGGCACTACTAGCACACACCTCTTTTTCCTTACACCATGCTATGTATCCCTAGAAATTACTGCAGAATCATTTTACATTGGTCATTAGTGTTTTGTGGCATGAGGATGTTCTTGCCATTTTTGTTTTGTTCTCAGAAACTGTCCTAAGTTACATCTCCCCTCTCAACCCTATGTGGCTTCAAAGAAATGATGGAAAACTGAGTCCTTAGTTAAGAAAGATTATAGATAGTCCCATGGTTCACTTCAAGTTGGTAGTGCACCTGCGACAATTTGAAGCTGTTTCTAAACAAAAACAGACTTCATAAATTAGTATTTTAAAAATGTAGTGTTTATACATTAGTCATAATTTTCTCATAGCCTGTGACTGCAGGGTGCTTTCTTTAGAAAATTCTCTACACAACAGTGAATACTGATGCTGTTTAGAAAGGGCACAACAAAGTCATCTGTCACCTGAAATACTTGTTTGGGAAACCTTCTACACTAGTAAAATCCTGAAATTTAGTGATATGAAACCAGAATGTTTTTTTCTCTTTAAATTACAAGTTTCAGTGAGTTTAAAGGTCTGAATAGCGTGGCAAGCTTGTCTGATGGATAGTACAGCCAGTAGCTTTTTTATGTAATGTGGGAGTTTTGATCCTATATTGATGAATTCAGCTTATACTGCACTTAAAATAGCAGTGGTGGAAAACTTTTCCTGGTACCTCACAGTAACTTGCTGTAAATCAGTATAAACTCTATTACTTACAATGCATCGTTGCACTCTGGCAACTGGAAACTAGACTTTATGTCTGCAATGACAGAAAAGCTATTAAAAAGAGCTCTTTTCCTCAAAATAGTCACCAGTTAGGAGTTGTGAGCCTGAGAGAGACATCTTCAAAGCCTCAGGAAAAATCAACTTACTGGTCAGGAAAATAATCAAGTATTAGGAATCTGAACATATATAACACAAAATATAAACAGTTGCAGCTACTCATTTTTATAAAATACAGATGCCTTATAGGTACAGAAGACTGAAGTAAAATGATTAATTTGGCCTAATATCTCTTATATGATGTGTTATCCACATGATGTACACTACTGTTTCATGTAGACTATGAATATATGCATGGTCTGAAGAATATATATATATAAAGAAATATACACATTCTCACACATGTGCATACATAGATCTTCTTTCGCTCCACTTTCATCTCCTTTCATCCGTCTCTCTCATCACAGATGCACACACACCTCAGCCCAAATGAAATAATTCTCACTGCTTGAGTTGGCTACAGTCTCGAGTTCAAACTAGTGATTTCTTTTTTCTTCTGTGTTCACATCTATATTTTTTCTCTACAGGATTTAAAGCTTGAGAAGCATGAAAGATAGAATGAAAATAAATTTGAATTCTATATTACAATAAATGTGAATATCAAAAGATTCCTTCACAGCTGTGTGACTGCTGACATTTGTAAAGAGTCAAAGAATCCTGGAATATAAAAAGGCAGAAACACAGCTGGTTTTTCAATCGAGTGCATGGAGAAAAAGAGAAAGAAAAAATCTATAGGAACAGCAAGAAGGTCTAGGGGTGGGTGACAGGTAAAACCTATTTCCTTAATTCAAACAGTCATTTCTAGAATCACTTGAGCAGGGGGTTGATATGAAAGATTGACGTATTCAGTTCTACTCTTTAAACTGTGGTTTACATTTTACCAGCAGTATAAGGAAGAAGATGAAAGATGTCCTTCCTTATTCCTTACTTAATTGAAGTGTCTATTTAGGATGACATTTAATAAAAAAATGATACCATTTTTGTGTAGTTATTATTTTTATTACCAGAGCATCTAGGATTTCTAGTCATAAACCAGAACCTTGCTGTGATAGAGATTCAGGTGCTGAGAAATGATTTTGTGTGACTAACCATGTGCCACATTCTGCAATGCTAATAGGCAGAATGGGACAGGACTGCTTTAATCCCCCCAGTAAATTCCTGTCTGCTGTTCAAAAACTGTAGCAAAAAAGATCATCCATTGCTAGAAAGTTTCCAGCTTCAGAGGAACAACAACTGGACACAAAGTCTTAGTGAGATGATACTGTTTAGTTCACCCTATCAGCAACCTAATAATATCTAGTACTCTCCTGTTGAAATTAATATCAAATATAATTTTAGTTGCAAAAGGAAATAACTTATCACTATGTTCTCCTGAAATATGTTAAAAGAGACAAAGTTCTTAGAGAAGTATAAGGGAAGCTACTCACAAAAGGGCAACGCCTATGCTCTATTTGATAATCTCTCACTATTACATCCTTTCCATTTCCCTAAATCTTCTAATCTTCAAGTCATCCTCTCTTTTTATGCATTCACGAGCTTCCAGGCTGATACCAATTACAATACCTCATCCTGCATATGTTCCTGAGCAAATCTATGCTCAACATAGGCTGTCTTGCCTGTGTCACTAAACAATTTCTGCTCTGAAGTTTTCAACAGGACTTGCAGTTAGTTAGATATAGATTTACCATAAAATGCAAACATGTTGGATATCTCAATTTTTAGAGCTTGATCATACCCATTGGAAAAACCGTCCCCTTTGATTAAGTCTATTAATTGTAAAAGAAAGGTTCTCCTAGCCTAGTCAAGAATAAAGGCAGTACAAGACCATTCGGATTTCCTATATCAGAGAGGAACAAGGTGCTTGCTGGTTTTAGGAATTCATCCTGAATGTAGCTGAAGTATTAGGTTTGTTTTTGTACTCTCACAGAAATATGCATACAAAAACATACAGACACTAACAACCACCTCAGTGAGTTGATTTTCATATTACAGTTCCTGTTAGACAAAATATAAGCCAAAAATCAGAAACCTCATAAATACAGCACACTGATAGCCAAAGAGCTGAACCTGAAACCAAGATACATCCAATGTTGTTTTATATGGCAGTTGATGACTTAAAATATACAAAACCCCATAAATAATACTGAAGCCTTTCTTGAGACTCTTTTTTATATGTTATAGGCTAGCACAGCTGGAGGAAATGCTATTCATTTGAAGCCTGCCAGATAGTGCTTAGAACTGTTTATGTTCACTTGTTAGTTTGTTTCTATCTTTAAATAGGTTGAGTATTAAATTTTTTTAATGAATAACTAATTTTTTTTTTTTATGTTTCCTGTTTGCTGGCTCTTAAACAGACAAGTATACAAAGACAGACAGACATGCACACAAATGATTTTATTTTGTGGGGAAAAAATTGGATAAAAGTTAGTTATGGATGCAACTGGTACAGATCTTCAGATTCTCAGAATTCACCTGTTTTTGTTCGGTCTCCTCTCTGTTAAGGTGCTTCTAAGCCAGCAGAATGTTGGTGGCTCACAAAAACTTATTTTTATTGTGGTGCAGAAATGGTATTTTCTTTTGTGCATGTCATATAAAAATGTATCATATGGAAATAGCATAGTTGCAAAAATATAAAGGTAAATGTCAATTGGAAGAGAGAGTATTTGATCTGAATCTTTTGTGGACAGTTTGCCCTTTGGATAAGCAGCTACTGTAATTATGAAAAACTGGAGAATTCTTCACATGTACTTTGCTTGTTCCCACATAGACCAGTAAAATGTTTTCCAGAAGAGTAAGCTGACCGTGTTTGTGCCTAAAACTAAATAGGACAAATGCAGTTCAGCTATGGGGTGATAATGTCATTTGAGGTTGAGCTTACCTATGCTGTAAGTGTCATTTAAGCAGTTACCTTAGTTCGTTAAACAACCCATCCCAAATATTATATAAGTATAATTAGAACAGTTGTTTTTTGGCAAAGATTTTAAGGAATTTTCCATCATAACTATAATGATTGCTTTACTGAAGAATATATATATATGTGTGTGTGTGTGTATATATGTATCAGTATAACCAAAACATCCTGCCTGCTGTCACATGGGAATTCAGCAATGCCCCCTTGAACTGGAATGGCCAAGAACAAGAGTATTGATATGTACTACTACAGTTTTTGTTTCACTTCCACTCAGTTTTATGTAGCACAGCTTGACAAGATGCAAAAAACACAGCTCATCTAGGCAATCTACAGTAAATAAATACAGATCTCTAATGAGTTGAAAAAAATAAAAGGTCAGAGGCTGAGCTTTTGACAGTCTAAGGAACATGTCTAGTTGTTGGAATCCCAACCTTTGACATCATGTAGTCAGCTGGTTTTGTATTCTTTAAACAATATTTTCAAAAAAATCATAGGTGCTTTTCATATGAGAAATAAATAGGACCACATCCAAAAAAATTCTTTATAGTAAACTCTCAGAATTGTTCTTTATTTTTTATGTTATATTCAGTTTTTGAACACTTAAAGTCTAAATCCCAAATCAGCTTTTATGAAACTGGCTACATCAAACTAAGCTGCTCTCAGTAGATACATCATTTGAAGCTAGTAATGCCAGAAGAGAAGCTGCCTTTTTACAAATGCTTGCATTTTAGCTAACTATCTTTTTTCCCTTGACCAACTCTAAGTGGTAAACTCTTTAAACCTGCATTCAGCTCTAGAGAAAAAATAAATTTTTCTTTTGCTTGCAAAAATCTTACAAATTATATAAAACAATACTGACACTTCTATTACAATGTGTTGTCCTCAGTAATGCTTCAGAAGAACATTAAAATACTGTGAAAATTCACCTGGAATTAATTTACATCCCTTACCTAGGTACCAGCTCAGGGCAGGAAATGTAAAGCTGATTTATTCTCCCCCTCCCATACAAACTACCCTCTCCAGTGGGTGGCTAGGTGGCTTGTCAGTTAAATACCCAACTTCGTGTGCTCCGCAGCAATAGGCATCTCAAGCTGAATATCCCTCTCTTTGTGGGTTTGTATAAAGACAATAAATTTTAAACAGATTAGAAACGCAAAATGTATGCTTAAATTAACCAAGCAGTCATACCTCGTCATAACTATATACAGCACAAATTAACTCTGAAGATTCATTTTGTCCACAGGAAAAAAAAAAACCACAAACTTGAATACTATTCATTAGCAATTCAGTGCTCAGTAAGCAGGCAGTAAGTTTCCCTTCAGCAGCTCTGGTGCAAGTTTTTATGACCATTGTCAGCGCTACTAGTCTTAGACTGATCCTGTAACCCATGCCTGCCCTGCACTCACACTGCAGTCACTGTGAGCAAGAGAGGCACAAATACCTGTAGATCAGACTCCTGAGTGCCACATGGAAAATGGACAGAATATCCAGGGAATGTTTTTAATTTTTTTGTTATATTATACACAGATCATCATATTTACTCACATTTGTGAGTAACTGCAAATAAGACAAAGATTGCTTTAAAGCAATGTTTTTAAAAGAGAACAAGTAGTCCAGGGAAAATACTTAGCTCTGTGCTTCAGCACAGCATAAAATATGACACAGCATATTTATGGTGAAAGTATGGTGATATTCCCAATGCTTTTTATGCCAATTTAATCTACACTATATTGCATTTGTAACAAGAAGAAGCAATAGTGTTGCCCCCGCAGGGCTGATACAGCTGCCTAGTAATCATACTATTCTTATACTGAATAACTGATCTTTAGTATTATCCCTTTTACTAAGGGACAGAATTCACAATACAACTCTGGGCATAGCAATAGACTTTTAATAGCAGATGAGTTAGCCCTCTCTAATTTTTTCCTATTGTCATTTTCCTTCTATTGGTTAGAAACAACCTAACAAAAATATATTACAAGGCATAAAACATGAGTAGATTGCCCATCTAGCAACTGTTTATGTAACTTGTGAAATATTTATACTGAAGTCTTATCATTCTTCATTTTCACATATTTTGATTTCGCTATTTCTCTGTTCCAGAAAAAAAATAAAATAAAAATGTCATGCTGTAAGTTCAGATTTGTTTTTTCTTTCTTTAAACTCACTTTAGAGTTTTCTGATATTTTCAGGAAACTAGGCTGACAGTTACACATAATCAGTAATCAATTTAAAATAATTGTCTTTAAAATTGTCTTAGGCTTCTGTTATATCTTTCAGTTAAACGTGAATTGTAAATACTATTAATATGATGTTTCAAACTGAGATTTAAACTAACTGCTTTGCAGACTCTTTAACTACTGCTCTGCTACATCAAAGGATCATTAAACCTGCCATCAAAATGCAATCACCTCTTGGTGAAACAGAGGAACAATAAACAACAGATACAATAAAAAAAGGAAGAACATTACCATGCTAATTTTGGCTGGGATAGAGTTAATTTTCTTCATAGTACCTAGTATGGGGCTATGTTCTGGATTTGTACTGGAAACAGTATTGATAACACAGCGATGTTTTAGTTACTGCTGAGCAGGGCTTACAGACAGAGCCAAGGCCTTTTCTGCCCCTCACCCCACCCCACCCCATTTGCAAGGAGGTTGCGGGGGGGGGGCACAAGGAGTTGGGAGGGGACAGGGCTTCAACAGCTGACCCCAACTGACCCAGGGGATATCCCATACCATATGGTGTCATGCTCAGCATATAAAGCTGGGGGAAGAAGAAGGAAGGTGAGGATGTTCAGAGTGATTGCGTTTGTCTTCCCAAGTAGCTGTTATGTGTGATGGAGCCCTGCTTTCCTGGAGATGGCTGAACACCTGCCTACCCATGGGAAGCGGGGAATGAATTCCTTCTTTTGCTTGGCTTGTGGGCACGGCTTTTGCTTTACCTATTAAACTGTCTTTATCTCTACCCACAAGTTTTCTCACTTTCACCCTTCCAATTCTCTTCCCCCTATCCTGCTGGGAGGGGAGTAAGCGAGCAGCTGTGTGGGGCTTAGTTACCAGCTGGGGTTAAACCACGGCATTTACTTAGACAAAACTGCAGGAAAGATTTCTGTAGGCAATGTAGTCTTAAAGACAGCATTGTACCAAATTAGCCTGTCTGTGTGAAGCACTTTACGAAAGAGGTAACAGGGAATATGGCTGTTATAAGGGCTACATGCCAAGATGCCTTGAGGCAGGACTTTCTAGGAGTAACTGACATGCAAGGTTGAAAAAGATTGTTGTGTTTTGTTTATAACATATTAATGGATCCAAGGGATAAGAGCCCTGTGCTGCTGCAGCTTTGTGTGAACAAAGGACTGCTTTGATATTTTGTTTAAATTTCTGAAAAACCAATAGGAAAGAAACTTTGAGGTGGTAGCTAATTCTCCCTTGGAGTCTGAGAAAACCACTTTGAGAGTGATGGTGATCAGAAGTCAAAGTACAAACAGATGGAGACCGCAACAGAAAGTGTCATAATGCTTAAAATTTCACATTTTTTTTACCAAATGAATACTTACCAGACAAACTTCCTAAATTTAGAGGACAGGAAATAATTCATAGTCCTTGCAGTCATATGCAGCAAAGTTGGGACTTGCATTTAAGCTATTATTGATGTACTTAATTACCTTAAATCAAATACAAATCTCTTTAGGAAGAATAGGGGTGAACATGGAACAAAACTGAACGGCACAACATTCATAGTTAGACCTCCAGTGACTGACAGGCCATTTGATCAATTTAACAGCATAAATATTCCTCTCTAGCCAGTAATGCTTCTTAATACATGAAGTTTGGAATTGTGTGACTAATACTGCCATTAGCTAGATTTAGGATTCCTGATTATTTGGGACTATACACAAATTGCTTTGTAGCAGTTCAGTTACAATATTAATGCAGCAAATGATCATTGAAATGCACAACAGCAAAACGCAAATGCAGCCATTTGTTTTCCAGCCAATCTGATATAAGTGTAATTCATATTACTGTAATGAGGTCTGCTTACTTCCTGTCCTTTTTGAAGTCTTTACACCTTCTCAAGGGCAAAATTGTTTTCTTAATGGAGTCTACCTGCACTCGGTCTTTTCTGTTGAAGTACTCCATAAGAATGAATTAAAATAGCTCTTATTTACACATAGACCCATCCTCATAATATTTTCATGTTATCTAGAAGACCATAGCCGCCTAAATCCAAAAACATCTCACAAAGTCATGCACTAATTTCTTAAGGGTTAGGAAGTTTCTTAAAGTCAGAAAAATATAAAATGCAATTACAAACCAAGAATAAATAATTAAGGTACTGTATGTGAGTATGTATGTGATGGAATAACAGATTATGCTACTATTTTAGCTTACCTAGCCACATCAGCATTGATGCACAGAGGAAGGCTAGCACTGAGCAACTGGAGTGCTTGCTGGTTAAAAACCAAACAGCACAAAAGCCCTATCTTCCCCCCACTGCCAAAAAAAGAGACAAGCATCACAGCTTGTCAAACCACCATATTTAATGAGTGCTAAACTAATTTTATGAAATAAAAGCAATGAAAGGAAACAAAAAGAAGCCATTTCTGGTATTCTAGGTCTCTTATTTGTAATGTCTTCCATTCTCATAATGCTTTTACTGACAGCTTAAGCTCTTTCGGTGTCAGCTACAGACATTTGAGTATCTTATACATTTCTTCTAAGCAAAGTGCTTAGGAAACTAGATGTACAGCATCCATAGTACTGAAAAGCTGAACATCCTCCTTAATATACTGTAGCTTCATCTATTGCTCTCAAATCTATCTGCTGGCTCTTTCTTTGTTTCAGGAAATAGATAACAGGCAAAGATGGCCTATGAAGACACCAGAGACACACACATACACACACACACAGGCTTACTAAAAGTGGAATGATTTCAGCCTGGCTTAGGCAAAACCAATTTTTTTATCCCTTACTTATCCTGCATCTTGCCAATTCATCACTGACCAGTGGCCTTTATTTTTCATAGTTCTACTTTGAGATATGGTGAGTCTCAAAGCTTCTGTATAATGTTGGAATTGTTCATTGCAGCACAGAATCCATTGATGGTCCTTGAAAGTGGTCAAAAAGGACTTTCAGTGCCAGATTGAAACTATTATTAGGAATAAATCATCAGTTAAAACGCAGTACTTCCCTCAAATTTCTGGCATCTGAGTGATCATATATTTGCAAAAGTCAAAAGAAGTCTTTCTCTTTTTTTCATCGTATCTTAAAGGTCTCATATGATACAATTTTAAATACATCAACAGGTTTCTCACAATAATCTCCAAATGTATTCACATATTCCAATGTATGTTTTTACATGCCTATTCAAACAAAAGGAAACCAAAGTTTCTCTACTTTAGTAACATGTGCTTTTTCTTTATTATATATTATATCCACTGTAAGTCAGCTATTATTAAATAAACTTAGCATTATTTATCATAGAACTATGACTGGTATACTACATGTATATAACCGAGTACTGTCTCAGCTATTTTGTTTTTCTCCCCTCTGTTGAAATAAGTATGATAGAAGCTACGATTAGGAAAAAAAATTAGAAATCAACATTAGGACGTAATCATGCATATTCAAACAAATGCTCTAATTTCCCAGATCATTCATTCATATACCCTCACCAACACCCACCTCTTTCTATGGCAAGGAAAGTTTTTCATCAAAGCCTAGAAAAGAAACCCTCCGAGTGCCTCTGTCTCTACACTCATTTTCCCTTTCAGAAAAGATTCTATTTTTTCTGTCTGACCTCCCCCCCACCTCATTTTTTTAAATTTAATAACATTATTTTACATTTTACATAAGCATTGTACATGCTTATGCAATAAAATTAAGTATAAATGCATAACATTTGGAAAAATAGGGTTTGCTGTGGAATTCTACAGTGTACTAAGCAGTAAATGACAAATGCTGTTTCACCCACGTATATGCTTGGGGACACACACACACATACATACAGGCCACTATAATGACTCAGAAAATTTTGACTCTTGAAGGACACAGTTCCTTACAAATCCTCCATTTCCATATGTCTGTTTTCACTCTGTATTTACCAGATGTCACAACTTCACTTTTATTCATGCATCACAAAACAGATTCAATGCTGCTCTTTTCTATAATCCTAAAACAGATTTAAGGATGACAGGTGGGAAAAGTAATTTTAGTAATCCCTTCATTACCTACATTCTTGTCACTGTAGAAGGTGGTAGAGAAATGTTTAAAGTTTTGTCCCAGCTAAACAATCCTTTGGAAAACTTTCATCCCTTCTGCTAATATATTGGTTTAATCAGTTCTATTTCGATCAAGCTAAATTAAGCCTCCTGCTCTTGAAGTGGAGTAACACTGCAACAGTTGCCTTGATTTCATTTTTGCTGTCTGAGAGCAACAGAAAGGCCCACGTAATCCCTCCAGAAGGCACTGATTCACTTGTAATGGCAGATGTAGCTGAAAGCAGGAAAAGCCCTTCCACAATTTAGAATTTGCTCTCTGGATTCAACATGTGCTGGATGTGCCGGGACTAGACAAGAATAACCATGCTGGGCTTATCAACTTTTTTTCTTTACACAGGTATATATTATATTAAATGTGAATGTGGCCTTTCATGTTTAACCTACATTTCACATTAAAGGTGAAATGTAAATGTAATACACGATGTTGTCAAGCAACCTGGCTCATTATAGTGGCCAGTGATCCTCTTTGGAAATTCGCTAGACTGACAAAATATTCTCCAACCCAGAGACAAACATACCCATTTCTCCACGAATCTTCACAAGTAATGCATTTTTTTTAATTCCAAAGTGGCTTGCTTTGTTTTATTTTCTTTGTGTAGCAATATGTTCATTGTATCACAATCACTATTACAGGCAGGACTAGTAGGGAAGAATAGACCTTCTTATCTTCTCACCACTAATTTCCTTAATAGAATCAGCAGGTTTTTAAAATTATATCAAAGGCTGCCATATCCAGCAGAGGTATCTATTTCTTGACCTTCCCTTTTTCCTAATTTGAAGAATTTGGGGAGTATTTCCTTCTCTTCTTTCCCCTTTTGCTCACATGGCTCTCTGCACCCCAAACAGCCTTTTCTGACATTAACAGAGCACAGTGCTCCTCCAGGTTTTTTCTTTTGTCCCAAGAAGCAAAAACTACTTATTGCTGCTCTGTGCTTTGTGGATTTCTTTACTGTGATGTACAGTTGGTTCAGAATACTTTCAAACCTTCTTCACAGTAGTATAAATAATTTCACAGCATAGAGGCAAAACTGAGCTTTGCTCTGAAAATGTAGCACCTCTCAAAGCCTTCCGCAGGTCCCCATCCACTTCCTGTAAGAAAGTGGCTATGTAGTTACAAGTATAGGAAGCTTGCTTTTAACTGAAATTGCCCTATCAAGAAAAGGAATTGCAGAGGATGAATTTTAAAATATGAAGCCTAGAATTATTTTTTTTTTAATGGAAGATTATTTGTTTAATCCTTATTAAATCCTACAGTGCATTTTTCTAAGACAACTAACCAGGATAATAATAGCTAAAGCAAGCGTAAATGAACAGAGAAAGAATAAGATACTATATCCTATTCATTTGCTCTAAGATGGACTACTTTTTGAGTAAGAGGAGGAACATTTACAGGAAGATGGGCTCAGTATGACAGTATATAAATAGCCCTAGCTGAGAATGTAACAATTGCTTTGCATCTTCCAACACAGAGCAGAGGCAGTAACTAGAATTGAGCTGACTACAGAACTGGAATATTTTGCAGCTTAGATTTCTTCAATAAGGCTAAGCCAGCTCAAAAGATTTCACTGCTGCTCTAACACACAAGCCTTTGATGTTCCCTCATCTTTACATCATAGAAGGAGCTCAAAGGGTTAATTAAAATTTAATGATATCGGCAGTACTTTGAAAAAGTTATGAACTTGGGTGAGATCAATCACTTTCTTGGACTGCCTGACTTCAAAGCAGACATTATGCAAAGGAAAAAAAAAATATCTCTCATTCTGCATTGAATTCATAAGCAAGGATTTCCTCATTAGTGGTCTGTGCACGGAGGAGATTCCAAGTTCAAACTGGAAAGAGGTGAGGTGCCAAAAAAATGGTTAATCAGAATTTCATGCCTTTGATGTTGATCACATGTTGAATGAATGCATCACTGCAAACCAGGGGACACTTGAAAAGTCCCAAAATAAGAAGTCAGGGATTAAGGGATGAGCAATTTTTTTCAAATTCACAACTTGTTTGCAGAGATTTAGCTAAAACCTCATTAGCTTGTTTATTCCCTCTCAGTGACATTCAGTAAAATGTCAACTGAAATAACAAAAGTAAACTTTTAAAACATGTACACATTTCTGGTTTGCATCTGTATTTTTATTTGTTTACCATCTACATTTTAGTTCAGCTGACAGCTTTCACTTTCTGCTGTTTGTCTTGTTCAGACCTGAAGGTCTTACTAGATTTTTGAAGACAAATACACTTCAGATGACAGAATTATGAAAATCCTCTATAAGAGATCAAAGTTCACCAGTGACTAGTTAGATTTATCATGAAGATTAAGAAAAATTTATTTTAATGCACTCAATATTGATGGTCAGTTACCGTCTCCACTCAGAAAAGGCTGTGTTGGGAGCCTGATTCAGCACAAATCTCATGCCTTCCTCTAATTTCAATACGAACCTACTGCGTAAATGTGGAAATATGCCCTGCAGTATGAATACTCCGGGAGATTGATTTGAGGCTATCTCATGAGCACAGCTAGAGCTCTTTTCCTTCAAGGAATCTCACCTGACAGCGCTGATTAAGGGTTCCAGAAGTGCTACACAGGAATCAGATTGAGAAGTAAGGTCATTAAATTGTGCTGTCTGTTTTAATGCTTATTTATGCTAAAGATGTACTGTGAACAGGTTTGGGTTGGGTTGGTTTTTTTACTATTGGTTAAAATACTGGATTTTGCATTTTTACTTCATCCAAAAACATGCACATAGAAGGCAGACCGTATGAGTTTCTTCCAACATACATGCTTTCAGGAAGACCTACTACAATAAGATTTTTAATTCTTCATATATCCCCAGTATTTTTCTAAACACAATGACAGATAATTCCTTAATACCTTTTTATCACACCAGCAAGTTTGCAGCATTGTAGAGTCCTCAAACCTAACCTTATTCATTACAGACAATGATTTTCCATATTCCCATTACTACATGAATCCTAAAAGTACCAGTGGTGTTTGCTCTTAAACTTCTCCTACCTGATGGTATAAAATCTTAATTTCCAAGATAATTATTTTAGGCACAAAAGTTTGAAAGAGGATAGTCCAGTTCTGGAGATCCAAATACAGGACTTCCCCATCCTGCAGGCTGTTGTAATATTAAATGTATTAATTAGAGTGCAGAACTAGCATGCCACAGTGGAGGGTGCCATATGACTGCTTTCACTTCAATCATATTTACTCAACACCCTACAGAAATATTGTTTGAGGCAACAGAGTTTAGCAATCAATTAATGCCAGCTGTTTGGCAATCTTCTCTGTTTCTTGGTCAAGATGTTATGTTTTAAGCTTTCTGTTTTCTGTTGCTTGGGTTTTTTTGTTTTGGGTTGTTTGGGTTTTTTAAACTTTAGAAGCGCATGAATAACAATAAAGATTCCCTGACAAGGAATACCATTAGGAAGTAACTGATGTTTAGTTAAAAAACAACCAACCAACTACACAAACAAACCCCAGACCTTCTCTATGCGAAAATCCACATTAAAAATTAAATCTTGTTTTTTGCTTTCTTGGGGGGGG
>NW_009628306.1:80643-83604 GCF_000690535.1 Cariama cristata | reverse complement strand
TTTTTTGTGTTGTGGGGGGGGGGGGCGGCGGGAGGATGTTAATGTTACCTGGGTAACAGTTAAGAATGTTTAGTATTTGAAACATAGTTTTTAACACCGCATAGAGACTCTTCCCTTCTATAAGATACGTTCATTTCCAACGAGACTGTAAGAAGCATAGACTTCAGTTCACCAGTGGCTGCACAAAATTTCCCATATTTCATGTATTAGAAATGTAATGGTGATAGATAGATTCTAAATAATCCACAAAACTAATACATGTATGTTGTTTGCATGAAAATAATAATGAAATAGTCTTTCTCAACTTTTTTTTTCTGCCTACATCTTATTTTCATGTATTTTTCCTCTGCGATCCATCGATCCTCATGGAAGAAGAATACAGATCCTGATCAGAATCTTCTCTGGTTTCTGAAGCACTTGTACATATAGTATTCAGTGTGCTAAACCCGACACAAAATCCCAAGTCTAAATATCTCCTAGGCTTATTTCATTAGTCTTCCATACTAACCTATTTTAGTAAGACAAACAATTTATCAATTTTCATGTTTTCTGCTTGCTTTAGAAATGACAGAATTAGAATTAATAGGTAAAATCCTGGATCCTTCTCAGGCTGCATATGAATTTGGAATCTTTTGAACCCAAAGGTTTGCTACTGTTGTTTTCATATCACCAAAAATCAAAATTTTGAAAATCATCTTATATAGTATTCCAACGGACAATTCATCTGCTAGACAGTAATCCATAAACTTCTCACAGCTCCTTCATAGAAATCACATCTGAAGGGATCTTTATCAGACCAGTCAAATCCTGCCAGTCTTTGAAGAGCATACTGCTCGTGTCCTACTTACATTTTAGACACGATCAAAATAAATTAGTTGTTTTCTTTTGAAGCCTTGGTCTTTTAAAGGCTTAGTGCTGGTTCCATCTTGCAGTTCTTAGCAGCAAAAACCTCACATGATCTTACGATGCCCAGTTATCATGTTCCTGTTTTATACCATTATCCCCTGTCAGTCTTCATTTGTTGTACTTGAGGAAAAGAGCTTGAATTCATCTGTTGCAGTTAAACCTCTCATGTTATTAAAGGTTTCATGATACATGAAACGTATCACATCAAATTATTGATTCTAAGCAGCAATGCATTGCATTTATGAGAGTCATAAAATGGATGGGGAGAGAGGGGAATCATCAGCTAAGCACACTGAACTGTTGAAACTAATGGCATTATCATAATGTATCTGATAAAAATATGTATGTTAGTATTTTTTTAGATTTCCTTATTCCAAGCCTGCTCCGCACTCCACCCTTGTCTTGAATATGCACCTAGAAACCAACAAAGTATATCCAAACAGCTTTAAAGTCTGATAGTCCCACTAGTCATAAACTGACATTAACGTCTGTTGCTGTCATTGAAATGCCTGTTTTCTTAATAAGAAAACTGTAATAATGAGCATCTAAATCTTCATGTAAAGGGGGCACATCAGAAACATCTAGTGATGGTGAGCATGAAATCTTGTTAACATCTATCTGGTCTGACTACACAGTTCAGACTACAGCAGATTTTAGACAGTGTATGTTTTACCATATATTTATTATTGTTCTCCAAAAGCAATCACTGTGATTCTATTCAACACATCCATGTGTTAGAAAGATCTACTGTCCTCAACATAAGTATAAACTTTCCATGGAACACTTATTGCCTCATTCAATACCTGAAATAAATCTGGTTTTAAAGGTGTCCTTTCATTGAAGGGCTCCTGTTTGAAAATTCCATTTGTTTTTAAATGTCCTACTGTAGACAAAACTTAATTAACTCTACTGAGAAACACCAGCTGTGATGTTGGACGCACAATACAACAAACAAGTAAAAATGCTTTGCACAGAAAATGCGTTATTGACATACTGCTTATAGGTTTTGAGAGAGTGATACTTCTTGAAATGCACAGCCTACTTCCTTTGAGATCTTCCCCAGTCTGTTGTGATTTCAGGGCTTGTGTCATTCACAGGGCACTGAGCACAAGGAAAACCACAAACACGGCGTTCACTGTTAAAGATAATACTGGCTCATCCATGTCCTCTCATGGCTGTGCCTGGCTTCCTCCCAGCTGCTCTTTACCAGCTAATCAGGGTAAAGTCCCAACTCACAACTATTTTGTGCTGGCAGCATTTTAAATCAATTAAAAGGTGATTTGCCAAGACATTCTGCAAATTCACATCTTCTGATTAAGAACTGAAAAACAAGTTGTTCAACAGACAAGTAAATATTTATGTTTTCACCATTTCATTTGGCTTGTACAGGCTCTCACGGTGCTGATTTTGGTGGAATAGAGTGATCAGAGGCATTAACGATCCTTCTTGTATTACAGCAAATGTTTCAATGAAGTTTTGGATTTTGAGTTCATAGACCTCAGCTGACTTAGTTCTGTGGCAAATACTTTCCATTTTAAGTGTATTCAAACCTTTTTTAAGGATACAGATGAAAAGGCAGCAGCAGTTGTATTTAATGAACTAGAGCTACAACAAATTGAGCAGGTTTTCTTTTTGGCAATAACTCTTTTCCCCTGCCCCTTTAATAGAAAGAAGTTCTGTAAAATCTCTTTCTGCTTAGGTAGGAGATAATAATAGCTGTTATTTTTCAGGGGGAAAGAAATTACCTAAATGTAGGATAGAGCTATCTTTCACTGGCGTCAAAACCAGAAAAACAATACAATAGGGGTGAGAAAAGGAACGGTCAGACAGCAGCTCATACTTTGAGACTCATCTCTCATTTCTTCACAAATGGTTGGGGAAAGATGGGTAGACCACTAGGTCTTGCCAGCTACTTGAGAATGGCAAATGCATACTAGCTGAGGGCTGTTTGTAACAAAGAGTTTTGACCAGCTAAATCAGACTTTTTCTAGAATAGGGCAAAGAGGATGCTAGGAAAGCAGGTGTATGAGATGGGACAGGAAGAGGAAGTGTAGG
>NW_009628306.1:35615-80612 GCF_000690535.1 Cariama cristata | reverse complement strand
GGGAAAGGATGACGAAAGCATCACATTCTCAGTGATGTATGGGCTTTGTCTCAAGTTGGTGAAGGAGGGCTGTTCTCTTCTGAAAAATGCTTGGGCTTCTCTTGGGGCCAAAGCAATGGTAACCCAGAGGTGTCACAAAACATTTGTCTATTCCTAGGAGATAACAACTATTAAAACTCAGCCCACCTATCCCTTTCTGGACTCTGTTCAAACTGAAATGAATGGGTGGGAGAGTCCACTTTGTTTCTGTGGCACAAATTTGGCCTTATTGTTGTCAACTTTATGATTCACAACCTCAACAAAATCCATGAATGGTATTTTTATGAGAATATTTAGAATGTATATTCAGGGCTATCAATTGTTTCAATTCTTCTGGCATTATTTTTTCAATGCATATATGCAACTACTCTAAAGTCTGTGTTGGACTCCTGATGCCAAAGACCTATGTTAACAAGGTCACGTAAGTTAAGAACTCAGCAAGGATAAGTCTATCTGTTTTGAAAATTTGATATCTATGTAGCATCAAAAACATAAGAAGTAGTGATTTCATAAAGACAAAGCCTTGTCATCATAGTTTTTAAACATTACAGTGCATTTAACAAGATGTATAATATTTCAGTCTGCCTTAACATTCTAATTTTTGGAAGTGTCCAGATTTCAGATCCTATTTGAAGCACCCGCCTTATGATTTCTCCATCTAATGCCTTTTGAATTTAATTTTCTCAATCCTCATTTTGATTATACATAAGAATTTCTGTGACAGCTTCTTTCCATGTTAACAGAGTGAAGACAGCAATGCAGAGAGATGAAGAACAAAAACACCTGAGAATTTTCTGAATAAAATATTTCCTTAATTCAGAATTTAGGGTGCAATCTCATTTGTCTTTATAAGTACACATAAAAGTTAATATGTATTTTTCAGAAAATCAGACTTTGATTTGACAGAGAGGTATGAAATTGAAAATTCCCTTTTAAACCAAACATCAGTGAAAAATATGTGTGGTTTGTGTGGTTTACATTTTGGGGCAAAAAAAAAAAATAATAATCTTACAAATACATGCCTCAGCTGAATAAGTGTCCAGAGATATAATTAGAAGTAATCAAGTTTTTCCTGTAACTTTTTATCTACTTCTCTTTCTTCTCTAGTGCGTTTCTATTGTGATTGCTAAGACACTGACTAGTCATACTAAAAGAGAAATGAAATCCAGTTTTTCCAAATTAAATATAAAATTTTTATTCCTTGATATTGACCCTCTTCTCTCAATTTATTTATACATTTCCAGAAATCCTGCATTTTTTTAAATTAACAAAATCATTAATATTTAGAAAAATAATATTTTCAATAAACAGTTCAGGAAAGCCACAGTATATAAATACATGGAATTGTAAAACTACTAAAATAAGCTAATCAAGCGCAGATCCTGAGACGACTACTAGTTTTTTTTGAGTCACTGGGTTTCAAGTTAGTGATGTCTCTTTAAATTAAACTTTCATGTTGTACCTCAGGCTCTTCTGTTCCTTAGTATCATATTTGTTCATCTGAATTATTTTTGAATTCTACTCTGCTAGATACATACCCTAGCCTAAAAATCACAGGTAACGCTGCTGATGCTGTCAAGTTCTCTAGGCAGCTCTGAGTAGATGGGCACTATAATTTCATTTAAGAAGTGAAAATAAAATTTTAGTCTGTTTCAGTTGTACTCATAATAAAACTTTAAAAAACCTGAAGGATCTATTATGACACAAAAGTCTATTATCAATTGCTAGTAATAGACTATTTGCATGATTATGTACAAGTAAATGCGGATGCGAAAGAGTTCAAAATGGATACTATGACCATCAAATTATTTCCATAAGACCTACTCCCTACAACTGTTTTTATTACTGATAATTATAGTTGTCTAATATATCAGAGAATCAAACAATGCGTACGTGTTTCCCTGACAAAGGGAGACAGAGAGTGTTGAAAAGAGTGAATATGCAGATTAGGATGGCTGAATATGTACACTTGAAGCGTTAAATATGCTGACAAGACCAATAGTCCATCAGGCATGTGGTTTCATTGTTTGCTGAACAGTTTTGGAGAGCAGCGAGAGGATGTTAGCAGTGACCACAAGATACCTTCAGAGTAAATCCAATACCAGAAAGTTCTATTATACAAGGAGCATCAGGTATACGGTTGGACTTGATCTTTGAGGTCTCTTCCAACCATAATGATTCTATGATTCTATGAAAGGCCTTAACGGATTAATGAAAACTAGCAATGACATTTGGGAATCAAAAAGGAAGTTATGAGAGAAAGCTAGAGTTCAGTTTAAGCTCTTATACTTTGGGTCTTCTCAGAGATCCTGTGGAGCTGTGACAAATTACTTGTTTTGCTATTATAAAAGGGATCACATGTCTGAGAAGACCCTCAGGAAGGTGTCAGGCAAAGAAACAAAACCTTTTTTCATGATAGAAGGATCGCCTGATTTAATGAAAGCTTTTACCATTCACTCCACAAAGATTGTCAGGTAACTTTTGTTTGTTTGTTTTTTTTAAAGTATACACCATTGCTAAATGCAATACAAAATGCCTTTGGCTGTTGTCACTATATCTCTTTCTGTGCTTCATTTTTCCCACAAAATCTCTATGCTGTAAAGGGGGAAACAGTTTTTAAAAAATAATTCTTTTTTTTTTTTTTCCCCTCTTTCACAACGAGGCATTGTAGGAAAACAAACGGGAGAATGAGGAAGGGGGAAGCATAGACTATACCCTTTCCAAAGCACATTTATTCTGCACTAGCATGTGTTTCATTACCTCTCAAGGGTGCAGTTTATCTGCTTTTGTACTTCCAAGTAGATGCAGTGCCTTTATACTCCCTAAACATCTCCTATTACACCAGTGCCACTCCTAATACCAAAAGGATGACATTAATTCAAAACGTTCAAATGCGGCTGTTCTATTAAATACTTACTAAACCCCAACATTCTAATATACTGTTTTAAAGATTCCAGACTGGAGCCCTATATTCTTTTAGTATATCTTATTCCTGATGATAAGTCTGTTTACTCTGTGGAGGACATGAATTATTATTTGATTTTGTAGAAGTCTAAAATGGTGCAAAGAAAAAAAAAAGAACCTGCCCTTAAAAATAGCATGATTACATTTTAGTGAGCTGTCATTTGCATTGGTAACGTTGAAAAAAAAAAGAACCTGCCCTTAAAAATAGCACGATTACATTTTAGTGAGCTGTCATTTGTATTGGTAACGTTGATCATATGAAGCTTTAATATTCAGGCTACTTTTGGGATTGTTATGCCTTCATGATATTCCATTCAAGCAATTCCTCCAATTAATATAATATTATGAGATAACAGTGACTATGAGTGATTATGAGATAACATCGAGTGACTTTTGATATGACTTTGCAATTGTGGAAAATACAGCTACACTCTACATCCAATTGTAACAGCAGTCTTCATGCAAAATAATCGAATGTATTTAGAGTGTCATGTGAGCTTAATACATGGTTGTTGAACTGCTATTTTCTGGTTATTATGATATTCCTAACAGAGAATCTAACTCTGTTTGGTATAGATTAAAAAAGAGGCACAATACATCAGTAGGTAACTTTTTTAGCTAGAACTTCAAAGTGCAGGAAAGCATGAAATGCTTAAAGCACTGTTGTAGATTGTCCACTAGTACCACAATATGTAGTTAAAATTCAGTGCCTTTGATACAGTGTTGCTTTCTGCACCCTTAACTGTTAAACTTCATAATTTTATGAGTAATATGATTATAACTATTTCTGGGTTGGTCTGAAACAGAAAAACATTAAGAAGCTTATGTTTCCTGAATGTAAGGCAGATTTTCAGTAAAACATTGTGACTACATCCTTGCACTAAAATGATCGTAGTTGCTGTGTTGTAGCTATGACAGTTTAAATACAGAAAGAGATTTAAAAGAAACAACATCTTTCATTAGACAAACTGATTTCCCTGGAAGACACAGACACACTTTTATGCACAATACCCATTCTTTAGATCCCTAAGAGAAGCAAAATATGTGTCAGAGAAACTTAATACTGACTGGGTACAGCCAATATAATTAATAATCTAGACATGTAAGAGAAAGGGTGGTGAACACCTTTGGAGTCAAGACGGATGACAATGCCAATATACATTCTGTAAGGAATAAAATTGTAACTTTTGTTTCAGCAAGTTATTTCTAAGATGCATATTACACTCCCCTACAATTAGCCGCAACCATTATGCTTAAGTGGTATCACACAGTGGAGCTAACCGCAGTATCTTTTTGTTACAAAAATGGCATCCTATATTGCAAATCTAATTTTCAGCTGCTTGCAGCTTAATAGAAAATGTGTTTTCTACTGAAGCTAGAGCTTCAGTGCATGGTCTTAGAGGGAGAAAATTCATCAATAGTAAAGAGATTGTACATCAGTCCCCATAATATGAGTGTCAAGAACAAGCAGTGCATGGGGTTTTGAAAAGATCATTGCACAGTTAGATAAAATTCCTTCTTTACAGATCACCAGAAGGAGACCTAAGCATCAATGAGTCCTATTTTTGAAGCCTTTAGCAGGACTACAACAGTGGAGAGACTACAGCTGAAGTATTTGGTAGCATAGCAATAAGAGTATGCCATCCTGCCCAGACAATCCTAGCTGGATTTATTATTCATTGATAAGCCTCACTCAGTATCAGAAAATGAAATAAGCCCTTCTGGATGAAATAAGCTCTTGTGGATAAAGCTCAGTTTTGCTAGTGTAACCATGTACTTGGTGGTGCTTTTGCCAGCATGGCCAGTATAAACCTTTTCACTATCCTAATTTGCCTTTTTATGTTAGGAGAAATTTGTAGTTTAGACCTAGCCTAGGATTCTGCTTTCACACAGCATTATACATACATTCATTTGTGAAATCAGGATTTAAATGAATAGAATACATGTGCAATGCCTACTGCCTTTGAAAGGACTTGAACATACGCTTAAGTGCTATGCTGAATTCGATTTTTTAATAACAGCTAGAATTGCTCTTATCTGAAAGTGATATCAAAATCTTTCCCTTTTAATTTATGTATTCCATCAATATACAAAATGTTCACATTTCCTCAAACTAAAAAAAAAATAATAAAAAAAAATCCAAGCCAGTCATAACTCATCCTGTATTGTCAGAGCATTTTGATAGTCAAAACCTGAAAAATATAAAGAAATGTTTCTAGCTTTCAAATAGTACAACCTCATCTCTGCCAAGATCACAATGACGAATGAACGACACGGCTCTGTAATGAAACAGCTTACATTCACCTGGCCTAAAGTCTACTGGCTTTCCTGGTCTAATGTTGTCTGTTAGCAAGTAGAGGCTTTCAGGATTTCAATGGGATTCAGACCTGTTAAATGTGGTCTCTAAAACCGAATTTATCTAGCCATCTACACCAACTTTTAATGCTCCACTGAAGCTATGTGTGGATCCAATATTCTAATAACTTCTCTGGCAGCATGTTAGACTGAAACACCTTGATATGTCAATAGCTTTCTGGACTAAAAAATAAATTGGGAGAGAAATCTCTGTTAGTTTCCCATGAATTATTTAAGCAGAACTGATACTTGTATAGAAGGTCAGCAGGGGGATACGAGGGTAGTGCATTCTTACAGCCATGCTCTCTGCTGTCTGCCAAGAGCAGTTCTGTGTTGGTGCTGGGAGCAGATTGACAGGTGGAGGTTAGCTAGGGCAGTCAATAAGACATAGCCAAAGCTCGGAATTCAGACACATCCAAGTAACACTAATAACCTGTGTGAACAGGAGTGCGTTCATGCTATTCTTCTGAACAGAATGGTTTAACAGCCATGAGAAAAGCACAACGAACCCTAGTTTCCCAGTTGCAGTCGTATAACCATATGAAATTCAAAACCACACACACTGCATGATGAGGAGAAACATTTGGAAAAGCAGAGATTTTAAAGAATCATCTTTCTTGGTAGATCTCTTCTTATGACCAAACCAAGAGAAAACTACAAATCTGCACTGAATGCTGGGAGTCAAGCGGAATGCCTCGTCACCTACTGTATGGCTAAAGTGCAGCCACAGCTCTGCAATAAAACCAGCAGAACAAGGAGAACAAAGACTCAGTAGTACCTATAACAGAAAGCAAGTCCGATTTTTGTGATGTGTGCAACACCTCCATTTTGTAAATGCCAACAATAAGAATGTGTAAAGCAGTCTCTTCCGAATCCCATATACTTAAGGATCCACCGCAATTTCTCTGTAGCTCAACACGCAAGATTATTCCCTGAAATATGCCCGGCCACAGAACACCTGTGTTATCCTGTGCTAATACCAGAAGCTTCTGTAACTGACTTTCCTAGTCACTTGAACATGGTAATGAGAATAGAAAGGTTGTATAAAGCTGTGAAGGTTAGTGGGATTGCTGGTTTATATCAGACATGCAACCTGGTAATCAATGACTGACAGGCTCTCTGAAGGGGAATGCATAACACAGGCAAGAACCTGCCCCTCAGATTGAAACTTGATGGCTGGTAAAAGACTTGTTAAGATTCACATCAGAATCAAGAATATCACTGCAACTGCTTCCATGACAACAAAATATAATGTCATAATGCATATTATGATTTCATGACAGGATGAAGTCTGTTTATCCAGGCAGCCTCTTCAGCAATGAACAGGACTGGAGAAGAAGAGTTCACTTTGGGAACTTGTATACTTCTAGTGGTTTGAAAAATGAGATTTTTCTTTAATATAGAGGTAGAAAAATTGGCTTATTAGGTCCAGCTTATTCCCATCTCAAGCAAGATTGATACCTACAGTAACAATCGCTATGTACAGCTTGCTTTTGCAAGTTATACATAAGCAATGAAATGTCATGATTTTTCTTGAAAGAAAATTGAAAAAATCCAAATCTGAACAGATTTTATTGGTATACATATAGAAACACAGAATTGGATCATCAAGCACAAGCTATAACATATAATCCTGTTTGTAAACATACCAGGTTCCAAAACAGTTAGGTTCTTTGCTTCCATTAACTTTTTTGGACCCTTCAACAGAATATATTAATCTTAAAAATAGCTTTGTTCTCTTTTCATGCATGTTACAGCAGTGTGTAAGGTTGATAAATCTTAATGCTTCCATCTCACCTCTTATTTCTATCTTCTCTGAAAAGCATATCCTGTTACCTGTATTCCTGTACTACTATTCCACTGATTTTGTGTCACACAATTAGTATTAAATTTTATAGTATGCATCCACATGGTATACTACTTTCCTATCCTGGATACATTTCGTGTATTAATACACAAACATCTCAGTTATTTTTCTTTGACGTTGCTGAGTTTTCTAGCCTGGATAGTTACAGTTTCTGTACTAAAGATACTGCTCATATATATAGCTCGTAGAGATTCCATCAGTGTTACACATAAGCATACTTAAATGCCCATGTTAAATACTGGTCCTTGAGAATGGTTTCTCTGGTAACCCACATCCTCAGGTAGCCTGTGCAGATGGAAGGAAATCTCATCTTGTATGTGCTGATGCGGAGAATGAGGGCGAGATTAATAATCTGTACCTGGACTCAACTGAAGCATTTGAGTAATAATCCTTAGGTCCTGTGCAAGTATATACAATACAATTTTACTATACATCCTAATGGAAATACAATGAGGCTGGCAGTTAATGACTTGAAAAGTTCCATCTACCATACACATTTCTGCACCTAATTGACTGGTACTATACTTAGTGGTCTACTTAAATGCCGTCTTCATGATCAGTTTTTAGTAGCAGTCTCAGCTGCATGAGTGGGTGGTTAGTATAAGCTTATAATGACTGCTAACACTGGTATCCAAGCATGTCAACAGTGACAGCTATGAAAATTGTTTCTACTTAAAACCAGTTTAGCAGTCCCTCCATTCCCGTTATTAACCTAATCTTACAATAACAAAAGCACAATAAGTAATAGGCAAAAATATTTTAAAATGGATTTCCTCATTCCTGCTCAGAATCACTTCTCCCACCACTCCCCCCCCCAAGCATGCCCCACCCTGGAAATGAGTAAAGGTACTCACAGGAATAAACATCTAAACGGTGATACCTTAAAGCAATCATGACAGGACAATAATAAAGTCAAGGCAGTTTTATTTTAAATGGTTTTCTAATGTCAGGAACATTACAGATTCTTTGTGAAAGAAACATATAAAGCCTTAAGTCTTCTATTTTTCATATTTAGTTTAAGGATTTCACTTCAATCAACTTTCTCTACTTCCTTTTTAGAACTATCTTTGGCTGAGTGGCTAAGACTGCCAGTGAATACATAACAGTAGTTAAGCAATAATTTCCCTCTAGGAGAAAATTACTTTTTGCATAGAATAAAAAGGAATTAAATTATTTGGGGCTCGAGAAATAAATTTTTCTTGACACAATGAATCTATTTCTTTAATTTATTATTTTTAGTGCAGAGAAATGCTTTTTTTCCAAATTATGTATGTAATATAATAAAGACTGCATGCATAATTTTTAACCTTTCTGAAATAACTATGTAAAAATTATAAAAGCAGTCACAAGAACGATGTTCATGATATCCATGGCCTAATTACATGCTGAGAACATTTGTTCTGATTTTGTTATAGTCTGAAATTCACCTTTTTTGTTTTCAGAAGCCATAGAAATAGCACAGCACGCTTTTCAGAATAATGCTGCTGTCATAATAGGAATATGCAAATCATTATTATTTAAGATGAACTTTATCTTTTTCTCAAAGAGAGTTTTATCAAATGTGACTCATATAGAAAGAGGTCCTATTAGAATATGAGAAATATTATTCCCTCCTTTGATATGAAACTCTCACAATAATGGCTCATGGATCAGACAACAATTACCTTACTTGTATCCAGAAGCAGTTTATTTCTTCTAAGTCCTATACTTAGCTACAATTGCTTTCATATTTGCCAAAGGAAAATGTTAAAATATTAATAATCCAGTAACCTATTCCATGACAGTGAGTCACTGGTTTGAACTTTCATTTCAGTCATACATACAGAAAGAGCTAAACTTTAATATAAGCACAGAAATGGAAGTAGATACATTATAAAAGTTGTAATATCAGGTCTTAATGTTTCCTACTACCATGAAATAACTAGTAGCACTAGTCACAACAGAGACTTTGGCAGCACAGTGTCTTTATGTATGGGCGCCTCTATTTTGTTGCATTCCATTTGTGAAAGAAAAGTTAATGACTGAGAAAATCCTGCCATGAATGCATGCGTATCAATTCTAGTTTAGAGTTTCTTGGTATTTTTATGCACAAGTTCTTTTTTCTTTCAAACAACTGAAGAAATATTTGGAAATGTCATTACTGAAAATGTTGTGTATGTCACTCATTACAGGAAAGCAACGCATGTCAGCTCTTAGGACAGCTATCTCACTGGTGAAACTGCCCATATTACACAAGATCTAGATAAAACGCATGCACTAGAATAAAAACTATTGAAAAGGACATACATAGTCTTGTTTTATCATTCCTGATTGCAGATGAACTTTCACACTGTGCAAGGGTCCAAGATGTAAACAAGTTGAGCTTTCAAGGGAGTTTAAGGGAGACGAAAGCAACCCTTTATTGTATTTCTGATTTTGAGGACCTGAACTCCACACTCTGGGCATCATTTTCATATTTACGAAGGCATTTTTATATCACAAGAGGAGTACAAAAGAAATTCTTATCTGGATTCACTGTAAGTCTAAAATAAATAAACAAATAAACCACTGCTTTTAATTCATGTTACTTATCACACTTGAAGAGACAGCTCTTATAAATTTGTAAAGGATACTACATTTTAGTACTACATGACTTAAAAAATTGCACACGTTACTGTTTAGTTCCTTGGTAATTAAAAATATATATTTTAAGAATGAAGAAAAGTAAAAAACACAGCAATAAGATTCACTGTGACACATTTTCATTTGCAAAGATCTAATAGAAATCACCAGTTACAAAACTAAATATTAAGTAATATTAATGTTAAATTCTAAGAACTTTCTGACGAAATTACAGGAAGTAATTTACATATCCAAAAAATTATTTCAAAAGTAAAAGGATGCTTGTTTTAGAAGGTATTTAAAGGATATTAACATAAATACTGCGAAAGAGCTAGAATTCACAGAAAATCGTAATGCAATTTGTATTACTAGAGGTTTTACGGCATCCTTTCACACTAGAGGGTGCTATCATTTTGAAGAGAGTACTGTAATTAGCCTGGTTTACAAATAGGGTGAATTATAAAGAAGGCAACAAACCTTCTGACTGGCAAAAAGGTATTTGACAGTGCACCTCCACGGAAACTATTCATCAGTTTAAGTACATTAAAACTTATCAGCCTGGTTCTTTGACCGATTAAAATGATATACAACAAATGTCCAAATTAAAATTTGATTTGACTTCCCTTCTTAATATATTTTTCATTTTTGTTCAGGGCATCCAGATTGCGTTCTTTTTTCCATAACTGATCTTGAAATGAGTACAGCCATTTTATACAATTAAACCTGTTTGCACCATGGGCACAGGTTTAAAAATACTAAATGTCAGGTTATTATGAGCCGAATGCCCTCAAATCAATAACCAAGTATATATATCTTTGGATATTTGTAAGTATGAACCAATAAGAACTTGGTAATGAAAAAATTTACGAAAGTGACAATATTTTATTGTCAGGCCTTTAAACCTGAATTCTGGGAAAACTCCCCTTCATTGGTTTTTGAAATTTAGTACCCAATAACACTAAAACTGAGTAAAATACCCTAAACAAGTACCAGGAAATCTTTACTCAAACACAAACTGTGAATTTGCTTTGGTGTTTTTCAAAACTATATCTATTTCTTTTCACATAAAATTAGTAGTTTTCTTTTCAAATACAAGGATCTTATTGTAAAGAAAACACTCACAAAAATTACCAAAAATATGTTTTGATTTAAAGGTTTGAGTAGGAGTCGGTGAAGAGCCATCTTGATATTGACAGCCAGCCTCACTGACATATTTAAATCCTGTTCCTGTTTACAATCACTCGTTCAGAGTGCAAAATGTCATAGACATAGGGAGATAACAAGTGACAAGTATGGAATATTGAAAGAAGTAATTTGATTGAATTTAATTTTGAAATTGATTGAAATTAATTTGCATATGAAATAAGTTTTGCAATTTATTTGGTTCAGATTCTTTGCAGAGTTCAGTTTTCATCTTGTGCAGCTGAGGCTGGTGATTACTTACGGGACAAAGTGGGAGCTGGGGCAAGGCCCTTGTCAGGAGGTACCGCAGCAGCCTGGCCCTACGTACCCGCTGCTGACAAGTGCACAGCAATGCTCCCAATACCCCATGAACACTACTGTTCTGCTAGCGAGCTCCTCCTCCTACTTTTGTAACCATTGCAATTGCCTCAAAGCTGGGAAATGCTCAGTTGAGAAAACCCAGAAGACTTCCTGTCAGGCAAGACTCTTCTGTAATCACCGAATCCTTTGATAGTTTAAATAGAGTAAGAAATACCTTAAATGGGAAGAAACGATAAAATGCAACAATTGCAAGTTTTTCTGTCCTGCTTATCTTGCTGCTATTGCTTTCTCCAAGGTAAGTGATAATCTAACCCAAACCAGTAAGAAATACACAGAGCTTGGGGTGGGAAGGCCAAGCGCATTCAGTCCGTGCTTTTGTACTGGGCTATGTTCCCTGTGTGTTAATCTTAGATTTACATCGGCACCGTGAAAAGGTTACATTATGGCATGACCTGAAAAGAAGTTTTATTACCATTTCTAAAGAAAGTCTAACCTAGACTAACCAGCTAATGCCTGTCTTTAAAATTCTACTATTCCATTCACTCATTCTCAAATTACTTATTAATTTAGCTGATGATTTCCTGTGGCTAATCTTACAGGCCTAAGTCTACTTCTGTCTTCATCCTTCAAAGAAGAATATAAACCTCTCTAACGCAATTCAGAAGTTCAGACTTGCTTTCACATATTCCTCTATCTTTTCTGCTTCAAGTTCATGTCCTGCATTTAAATGAACAATGATAAAAAGAACTAATATTTTCTTGTATAATTTAAATTGTAAGACTGAAGACTTAGAAAAGAAAAAGTACTGCTATTTAACTGTTTTCTTAGTCAATAGCAGCTATCTATTGAAAGTAGAAGGTTCTTTGCATTAAATCTCTTGCCATTTTACTGGGAGTAGTTCCATGTCCACAATATTCTTTTGTGCCTCTCGGACATGGAAAAATATACAAATGCCAAGCTGTACATATTCTGATACAGAGTAATCTTAATTGAAGCTTTCTTAAATTGAGAATTGCTTTTCTCTAAGCATGAGAAATCTTAAATGCTATGAAGAGCTGTACTATACCACCAGACACGAACTGCTTTGAATTGAATTAAACCCACTTCACCAAGATTCATTTAAGGGCTAAATTTTGTAATTTGCACAATTTCAATATCAATGAATGTGTCTCACAGTAAGGAGAGCCAAAGAAGAAATATGGAATAAACTCACATACCTTTGCAAGAATTATGATAATAAATTCATCTTGGCAGATAGGATGACTTTTTCCAGAGGATAACTGTGCCTTCCTGGTTGCCAAGATACAGAATTTTCACTCAAAGCACATTTTGAAAATTGGGAGAATTAGAATTTTTACAGTAATTTTAAGGTGGTCAAAGGGAAGTGGTGAGTAGCTAAACAAAAATAATTTTGTTGAACACATAACAGAACCTAAACCAGCCAGGAAATACCATGCAATCTCCTGTGAATTCAACTTATTGAATTCATTGGATTCATACAACTTATACTAGAAAGGGAATATTATTTTTTCCTGCTTTGTTTTAGTTCATGTTCAGTCCTCATTAACTTACTGTGATAAGCCCCAAACCAAAAGAGCATTTAGGTGCTCAATTGTTACCTAAGTATTGAAATCTCACTGATTTCATAATGCTTTCACCAGATATTTCAATATGATTTTCAAGGTTTGCAATGAAGTCAACAGAATGAAAGATGTCTACCTGCAAAATTCCATCCATTTTTTAATGGGTTGATACAAGTCTGACTACTACCAATGAACAGCCTTCACAAAGGCTAACAAAGAAACCAACTAAACAAAATCCTCAAATTCAAAACCTTTGCAATACAGCAGACTGGTGAAGAAATATTTGAAATACAATACTTAAGTAAACTTCATCACATCTGGCAACCCAGAACACAGATCATGCAGCAAGAGTTTAAGCAGACCACAACTGTAATAACTGTATTAATTTACCACATCTCTCTGGAAACTCTCCAGCAATAACTAAGCCTGTCCTTCATTAAAGCTCTAAGCCTAGATTTTAGCATGCAGTATTGATACAGTGATTTTTCTGCTGAGTTACAGTACCACTGGGACACCACACTAAGGCTGGAGCATGGGGGACATCAGGAAAAGAAGGTGGAATATCCTCTTCCCTCCCAACCATACACTAGGACTATCTTCTATTAACTGTCATTCACATTTCATTTTATCAAGCAAACAATTTCCAGACTAAATAGTTACTTTGACATCTGCAAAATGCAATGTGTGAACATCTTAAAAAAGTCATTTCTGAGCACCTAATCCACTTTCCCTAATCCACTTAGACTTCCGTTGGGGCAAGAATTTGATCAATTTGTTGTCACTTGAAGAGGTACACGATTCTGTGCTATGTCTCTGCACTTTCACATGACAAAATGATGAGACTAGATGGCACTGAGAATGAGATAAGCCTGAGAATAAATGTAGTCAAATTTTTTCAATGGAATAGTTTTCCACAAAAATTGCGTTATTGGAACAAAGTATTTTTTAGGAATATAGTGTTGATGACCAAAACTATCAAAATGAAAAAAAAAAATCTTTTTACTAAATCACATCAGATCAGTATTTTAAAATACAGAATAGTCTTTACACATAGCAATAGTGGTATATGTTGTATTGCTTGTTTTAATATAAGAGTCTAACTAAAATGTTTTGCCATTACCAAAATTCAAATAGTTTGGAATTTTCCAGACTGAAAATAACCCTTTTGTCCTAATATTGGAACTATTAATTTTTTTTATAGGATTGACTTGTGAAACTGCTATGGTAAAATTACAGCTGCCAATTTCTGAAATCAGATTACGAGCAATTTCAAAATACAAAGTGAAAAGAACTTAACTAGTTGTTCTGTTACCTATGACCTTTATGCTAAACAATCATCTTCAGAAAACCTGGTTCAAGCATACGGTACATTTCTCAGAGACTAATGGAGAATTGTTCACCTTTCCATGTGTATGCCTAAATATCATCCCTTTGTACTCTGCGCTGGTGAGGCTGCACCTTGAATACTGTGTCCAGTTTTGGGCCCCTCACTACAAGAAGGACTTTGAGGTGCTGGAGCATGTTCAGAGAAGGGCAACAAAGCTGGTCAAGGGCCTGGAGAAAAAGCCTTATGAGGAGCGGCTGAGGGAGCTGGGGGTGTTCAGCCTGGAGAAAAGGAGGCTGAGGGGAGACCTGATCGCCCTCTATAACTACCTGAAAGGAGGTTGTAGCCAGGTGGGGATTGGACTCTTCTCCCTGGTAATTAGCGATAGGACAAGAGGAAATGGTCTCAAGTTGCGCCAGGGGAGGTTCAGGCTCGACATTAGAAAGAACTTCTTCACTGTTAGAGTTGTTAGGTATTGGAACAGGCTCCCCAGGGAGGTGGTGGACTCATCGTCCCTGGAGGTGTTCAAAAAACATTTAGATGTGGTACTTCAAGACATGGTTTAGTGGACATGGTGGCATCAGGTATACGGTTGGACTTGATGATCTTTGAGGTCTCTTCCAACCATAATGATTCTATGATTCTATATATTTCAGTTTCTAGCTTGTACATAAATAACCCAAACTGACATTCGTATTCTGCTTCTTGAATGTATCTGCCTTCCATTTTAGTTTAAACTCCATAGAGCTGAAGATTTATGCATTGCATGGCTGATCCGTAAGTTACTGCAGCACACTGGAGCGTTGCAAACTTTAACACAATATGAACATCAGTTTGCTGATTGTTTCCTGTTCTGTGATGATGTTCTGTCCATTGGAGGACACTGAAATGGCAGGATGTTTTGAAATGCTTTTATATTATACAATTAACATATTTAACATATACTTTTTAAACCTATGGCTATTGATAGTGCTCTAACTACATTATAATCCTCTTTTTTTCCCCACTCCCTTTCCCATATTTTTCCCCACACAGCTGTCATGTGCTTGAATACTATTTTCTTATGATAACAACAGTGGAGGTAATTATAAGGGTGATGGGCAAATAAGGGTTGAATTGCCTTTCTTTAAGGCTGTATTTTACTACATTCATTAAAAGGAATAGCTACAGCTGTAAGTTGAAACTCCTGTTTCAAACACAACTGCATGTAAAACAGTTTGTTTCTCACACATGCCCACAAAAAAGGAAGTCTGCTGATTCTTATACAAAGAATCCATTAGCTTCATCCTTACAAAAAGAATCAATCTGGACACAGATTAATTAAAAGTTCTGAGTAAAAAATACATTTACCTATTGACTGCAGTTTGGTTTTAATCATGGCATACCACAACTTTATGAATAATCTGGAAAATCTATTTTAAAGTCACATTACTTGGTGCCCCTGCACAAGAACAGGTGCTGTAATCCACTATACAGACAGTTGTGTGTGAGATATTTCATCTGGCATATACCCAAACTCATGAACGGGTGAAGCACATCCAATTAACGCTGAAATTTCTTTGAACTTCAAACAGTCAGGAGACCAGGAGTGTCTTATGCCAATTACTGCAGTGGATAGGATTGAAGGACTTCCCCCCTCGTACTATCCTACTGAAGACAGAAGCTTTATACTTCCGCAGGAATTAGTCTCACAGTGCTTGAAGACTAGGAGTGCTCTTCCTAATCAGTAATTCAGCCCCTTGATGCTGCAAAGAAATACACCTTATAAACACTTTCATAAACATGTTCTGCTCCATCTTAAGTGTTACCTACTATGCCAGTCGCAGAGGTGCTACGCAGCTTAATACCACTTATAGTTAGAATTGCTGATTTCCACTAGAAATTTTCATGGGGGGCTTCTAATATTGTGAGAACAATATCCTTTAATGTAAACAGTTCATCACATCTACTGATTTTTTTTTTTTTAAAAAAAATAAGATTATTTTCATTTAGTTCATACAGAAAAACAGTCTTATTGGGCTGGGCTCCCTACGTAGGGTTTATAGGCATTTTTGCAATTACATTTGCCTCTTATGCAGGCAGTTCACTTCAAAGTTTTTTCCTGGTAGCAAATGAAGCAATGAGCAAATGAGTATATCTAGTCCAAGGCGTATGTCCAGCTGAGAAGGCACCAATTTTGCTTTCAGCATAAAAAGGCGTTGGTAATGAGTGCGTCATCTGAGACTTTGTGCTTTAGTCTTGGGCCTCTCCCCATTCCCAACAGTGGTCAGATAAGAGTCGCTGACATTAACATGGCTATATCTTAATGTCTTATTTAGCAACATAAGTACACATGGTGCTTTACAAAGGGACAGAAAAACCTTTCCTCCCCCAGTGACATTAAAATCTATGGCATGACTGTATGAATAAATGCAGAGACAGCAACAGATAAGGAAAGTAAGGGTAGAAATTTAAAAGTGTGTGTTATGTCATACTAGCTCAATTTTTATCCTCTACAGACTTTTGTAACACAATGTCCCTGAGAATCCATTGCTGCTGGAACTGAAGCTGGAAAAGCTGAATCAAATCCAATGATGTCTCTAGTATGTGAATTTCTATTAGCTTAGTGTCTACTGCAAGCTTTTGAATAGAGCTAGGGGACTTCTGATAAATAGCAAATATGTCAGAAAACGTGGCTTTGGTCATCTTGAAACTCTTCACAAACTTGACAAAAAGCTGCAAAAAGTTTTGCCTGAAAAACTTAGAACTAGATTTTTCTAAATGACCTCCTGTGGCTGGTTCTCCAAGCTTTTCAGTGGGTGTCCCTCTCCTGTAGTTTCCTGCAGTTGGCACTGAGGAAATTGCTTTACTACAGATGAGTTAGGCTACTGCTGGAAGGTCTTTCCCTGACTTGGCACGTGTATTTGAACGACAAAGTTCGTCTTCCTTGAGATTAGGGCCCTCTGTGTCAAGCAGCACTGGAAGTCAGGAGAAGCTTTCTCCATATGGCAGTGACCAACTATGTGTGAAGAGGATGATATGTATGAAAATAACAGTGCACACCGAAGTTAGATAAGTAGGATATTCCTGGCAAGCACCCAGTTCTTCAACCCCAACGCTGTTTACTAAGAAACCATATCAGGAAGCATTCATCATTTGACAGGGAAGAAACTGCCAGCAGTAATGAACAGAAAAATAAGAAACCAGACAGAGAAGCAGAGAAACACAGATCAGTTGGAAAACGGACAGATGAAACAAATAAAAAACCAGCAAAAGCAGTCATGACTGTCTGGAAATCCTCTCCAGTCAATAACCGATGGCTCCTAGATCCCTGCTCTGCATCCACATTGGGCAGGCCATGGGAGGGAGAAAGCCTGCTCAGTGTTACGTTACGCAGATGTTATACTTCAACAATAAGCACTTCATTTTTAGACAATACTGCTTTTTTACATTTTTTAAAAACAAAAGATTTCTAGAGGATTTCTTTTTACTATTTCTAATTCATAATTTAACACATTTGTTCTGCAACAACAAACATCAGTTGAATGTCATGGACATGGGTTTTTGGCTTGTTTGGATGGGTTTTTTAAATGTCAACAAGGTCTTGTTCGAGCTTAAGATTGAAATCAAACATCATCCAAGTTCTCAAGTGTGAAATAACACAGCAATATTTGAAAAATAAGTAGTTTTTTTAAGCAACACCACTGTGCTAATATCACTGTCTTTGTCACACATCTTACAGTCTCCCAAATATTATATATAAATCAAGGGTATTCATCATAGATGACTCAACTGCTCTTTGACCAGCAATGTGCCATATTAACCAACCCCCATACAGCATAAATCCTTGACCTTTTACATCAATAGGACAACTGAAAAAAGCTAAATCTCTTTATTTTACCGTAGTATTTATCTTCTGAGGGGCTACAATACATAATTCTTTGCATTATGCACTGGTTTTTAGAAAAATTTTTGTTATGTATGATATCTTCTTACCTTTGATGTTCAGTCTTCTGTAGGGGCTAATCTGTGGATGAGCTTTTACAAGCCCCCTACTATGAAAGTCAAATCAAGTGCTCTTATGAATATGCATGAGCAATACAACTAATATAGTCGTTTTCTACGGTTGCTTACTGTGCTGGGTGGCCCTGGAAACAAGTCCAAATGGTTTTGATTTTGTGATTGAGATTCTTAATGGTAGTAATTATCTGTTGTAGCCATGCAGTACCAAACATGATGGGTGATAGAGATACTTAAAAAAACTAAAAAAAAACCCCAAAACCAGCAACCCTGAAGATACCAATGCTCACATTTTAGATCCTATGGGGCAATTAGCCCCTACTAATGATGTTTATATTTATATGCAAATGTATAAAAAAGAATCTTAACAGATACTTCATACTTATGCTCCTGGGATATCTGACTATCCCATCTGTCTGTAGAAAATGTTTTCCATTAGCTGTGTGTGTTGCTGATTTGGCAATAAAAACTATTTAATCTCTAGTAATTTTTTTTTTTAATGTTTTTCCATTTCCTTTAGCTGTATCATAAAAACCTCTACTTAAGAAAATGAAAGTTGTATAGTGCATCAGCAAAGATTTTAGTTACACTTTCAACAAGTAACAAGTCACGCATTTAGGTCTGAGTTTAAGCAATTTGGTTTTTTCCTCATTTACCACTACTCTTTAACTCAATAGTAATAATTTGGTCACCTAAACAAACCTTTTAGAGCCAAACCTTTTAGAGCCACTCACTAGAGAGTCAATGCCCACTTTCTAGCGATCTCCATTACATGCAAGCAAGAGCGACAAGGCTAGTAGTGTATAATACAGCATCTTTTAAAATGAGATAACAGTTATTCTTTTTCCATTGAGAGCTGGTCTTCCGAGACCAACCTTCTGAGCATAATGTAATGTAAACCCATTATATCACAGCAAGTATTTTATTTAGCTTTGCACTAACCAATCACCTAAGTTTCCCAGAAACCAAGGAAATACATTCTTATAAAATAATGATCTTATTGTTTTACACTATAACAAGTAAGATATTAAAATTTTTAGAGTTGGATATGCACAAGTTACTGAGAAAAGTCTGTCAGGAATTAAAAATCTTAATTAAAAGCCTTAGCCCAACATAAAAAGTTGGCTGATCAATGCTTTGAAACTTTCAATGAGAGTTATTCAAGCCAATAATCACAGGAATGTAATCTAAAGATCATTCCAGATCAAATTATTTATTTTTCCAGGAATACCAATATGTAAAATAATTGACCAGCTAATTTTGGGGAGTTTTCCACCATCTTCAGCAGATCTCCTGCATACCACAGGTTCCATAATTTGTTTGTGCTATTAAATCAACATAGTGTATGTTTTGTATCTTTCATGACATTAGTCATTTTGCACGTGTGCCAACCTAGAGGACACCTCTGAAGCACACGACACTGACTCTGCACCTTCTTCCATTTCCTCTGCTAACCTCCACCAGCTGCGCTTTCTTATCCACAACACAACACAGTGTGACCCACACACTTGTTGTTGAGCTAATTTTCTTTTTATTCATTCATATTTCAGGAAAACATTAACAACCAGCTGCCAGCATTCCTAAATAACAATAATAGCAATAGTGATATTGAATAGAGAAGAGGGCACCTCAGCTATGGCTTTGTTACACTGCAATGTAACTGTCTTGTTTTTCTGTTATGAATTCTCTATATACTTGTCTACTAATCACTAGAAGATGATTTGTTTCTATTTATTATCCAGACTTTAGGAGCTTAGGAAAAGCACTTGCCTTGCAGGTCCCTCATCCAATATCTGAACAATCAGAATGCATGACTAATTCTCATTGAGCTCAATGGCTTTAGCTGCAATTCCCCCACCTGTTCCCAAGTTTAAGATTTAGATTTTTATTAACTCTTCCAGCACAAGAAACAAGAGTAGTTGTTTATTTTTTCTGTATTTTAATTACTGAATTCTAACAAGTCAGACTGTTCAAATTCCATCAAGTCTGCCTCTCTTCCCCCCTCCCCCCCGCCCATTATTCTCCTTACATATGAGAAGGGGGGAAAAAAAAAAAAGATTCAAGCAGAAAGATCTTGCATATGAACATGTCCTTTTATAATGTTTTTATTCAGAGAAGCCATGGTCTAATTTTCATGATCAGAATTTTCAAAGATGTCACCTTCACCCTGAATATAGCTGTGACAAGTAAGTCAAGGTCCAATGATTCCAATTAGGGAGGTTTTTCTCATGAAGGTAAAGCATATTGCGTTTCCTGACAATACTGTATTACAGCAAAATTATTGTGGAAGGGTTTATCTTTAAAGAGGGCAGTAGCAGCTACAATCATTTTATTCAGTGACTTAAAATCGTGACATAAAGCAATGGATAGCACAAAATATCTGCCAAGCACTCTCTTTTTCTCCTATCAGTGTTCCACAAAGCAGAACAATTACTTTCATGTGTTTTTACTCTTAAAAAAGTAGAAAGTGGTGAATGGTGACACATTTTCAGCAACAATTTGAATAGTTTCCAATATTGTTTGCAATTCTATATCTAGTTTTACTTTTTTTAGGATAAAAGACCAAATCTTGTTTAATAGTGATAAAATATTAATTGATATAATACAGAGGTACATGGAAATATGTCTGTAAAACTGGAAAGGAAGATTAAAATAGGATTATATTTCATAATGAGAGTGGAAGGATTAAGGAAACAGAGTAAGCAGCAGACAGTGCCTACACAATCATGTTTGGCATTCAGTTTCCTTACAGTACCATCTGTAGGCACAGGCTAACTCTCAAATGACAGGGGTGTTCAAAGATGCAACAACTTTAAGTTACAGAACTCAGTTTACATGGTGACAAGTCATATGAATATTAGATTCTTTGTAGCTCAGGGAGGTGGGCAGAAAACTAATCAGTTCTAAGCCAGTGAAACATATTAAAGAACGAGAGATTCATGCCACTTGACCTTAGGAGTACAGTCCAGGTCTACATCAGAGCCTGAGGTCACTATTTCTCTTAACAGTCAGTGAAGATGTAGTCTACGTAGTTAATGGACTATTGGTGTCAGTTACCCAATCAGAAGTCTACATTTTCTTTAGGGTGAGATAAATGAAGTCCTGGATCAATTCTCAGATGTAAAGACTACATTATGGTCATATAAACCCCATCCTTAAGGGACCACGGTCTCTAGACTATTTACCAAACAGGTTTTCACTTATTAATTTTGTTTTTGTATCTCCAAAACAATGCACTGATCTCATACTCATCCTGTAAAGCAGATATCATGCACCTGCCTTTTATTTTGGTAAAAACCTCTAAAGCAACAAATCCCAAGAGACACTTCCTTGGGCATGTTAATGAGAGAACTGATCCCAAATGGAACAATTGAGTAAGAAAGAAGACATGAGATCAAGCCATGACACTTTAAGAGAAACATAAGTACAAAGGAAGATTTTCAGTGAGGATTTTCTCTGGCCAGAAAAGGCACCAGAAACACGAACACAAAATTCCCAGGGATAACTAACAGAATTTATAAACTAAAATCAGTTGTAGTGGATACTGGCCCACAAGGGAAGAAAATGTTGCTTTGCCATTTATCCAAGGAATGAAAATTGCCTCTTGAACACTAGGAAGAGTTCGCTTGCACTTTAACTAGTGGCATGAGGCACTGCAGAACTGAACAAAACCCCGGAGGAATGGAAACTAAGGTAAATGGAAGCATTAAAACTGTTGAGTAGAGGGAACATTCAACTGCATAAGAGAAACGTTCAGACAGTCCTATGTCCCCTTTCTGAATACTGCATGAAATCAATAATGTTGCCATCTGGGGAATAGCTTTCTTCACTATTTCACTATTGCTACAGTTCACCAAGTAACAGGACCTGAACAACTATAAATATTTTAGTGATTACAAGACGAACATTTGACAAATCAACCTCACCTACCATTTGAACAACCTTATGGATGTCCAAGGACTGGAAGCCTGGACTGTTTGGTAGCTAACTATGTTGCTATCAGCATTCCCCGAGCTTCCTACAAATTATTTGAGATTGTCTATGAAGATACACTAACGGAACCGCTTGGAAGAGTGCTTACATTGTAAAGTATATAGTAGCTTCTAATGTAAGAGATTGAAACCACAGTCAACGACATGCAGCATCAAAAAGGTGAACTGTTGTCAATTAATAAGTAAGAATCAAATTCTTTTTTCCTATTTTATTATAAATACGAGGTCAGTGATCAAGCTCAATGGCTAAAAGCTGCCTTTAAATGCCTCAGAATAGAAGACTGAGATACTGTGCATAGATTTTCAATGACTTTCCATATACACTGAAGCCATGCTATTTGGAAACATAACCTTACGTTTCCCAAACAGTAAGACTTCTTTATCCAAAGGGCCTTTTAGCCATGTATGCATACAGAGCGACCCACAAAAAAAATTACATGGGCATTTTCTGTAACATTTGCTTGGTCAATACTTATCTTGGACAGAAGAAACATAGGAATCGATCCTTTTTGTAAGGTTGCATAAATCTCTTTTATCTAATGAATGACAAGTGATACTTCTTTCAAAATTATTCTCAACGTCAAAGATTACTTAAAGCTTAGCACAGCTTTAAAATGTTATGGTGCTCCACTCTGGTCACAGAAATTTTACTGATTTCACTGGTATGATTACTGCTTTGCTGGTGTTTAATTTAGAGGCAGATCAAGATTTTCAATTAGATCAGTGTACAAGTATCTGCATAAGCAGATATGCATATTATGAACTGTGTTCTCTATTGCAAAGTAGGCAAAAATGTATTATTCTCTTGAGCTTTTAGTTGCTGAAATTTCCATACAAGCCCTTTCTTTATGCAAGGTCAATACAGTTGGAAATAAGGAGGCAAAATTCTACGACTAATGTTCACAAATTGGAACTAAAAAAACACAGAAAATTCCCTTTTTTTGTTATTACACATACTACAAATGTCACATCTTAACAAATTCTTCAGAGCTTACCAACACCATATACTCTGTTTCCAGTGGTCTTGTATACACTTCGCTTACACATTTGTAAAAAGAAAGAAATTACATTATGCATTTTTAAAAATCTTGTTAACATACTACTATTCACTGCTTGCTTTAAGCAACATGCTGAGAGCTGAAGGTGGTATTCTGATGCACATGGGTAAGATATGTTTATTTTAATGCAGTAAATAGGAGAGTATAAACAGATACGAGGAAAGGAAATGAAACATTTTCGTTAACGTTGAAGAAATGTATTGTTTCATTTGAGGTAAGAGCTTACCTGAAGATTATGTAGAATTTCAGTATCTGTTCTGGGGATTTTTTTTTTTTATCTTTTCAGTCTAAATAACATACCGTTTACCACATTGCATTACATTACACCTGACCCAAAATAAAGAGCATTCTTTCAGGTAACTTTCCTGTGTGTGATGAATATGTAATAATTAGCCTTTAATGGGAATAATTTGTTGTGTGGCTAGTGTATAATTTCTGGAGATGCTAATTATTAATTTCTTTGTTTTAAGTGCTCAGATATTGTGCATGATGTGATGGGCGAGGAAATGTCCTTACTGATAGGTAGCAACATTAATTTGCTTTTAAACAATGCTTTCTGAGAAAGTGAAGCTTTCCAGTTTTAAAAGTTGGCTTTATTTCAATTTCTTTTCTGTACTAAATAAAGGAAAAACTTTGGAAATCTATAACAGGGAGTATTAGATTCCAGAAGGAATGAGTAATGCTGGCCAAACTCATAATCATAGCTGTAGAGCTACTATTCTGTTCACTCATAACTAAAAAAAATGGACAGCTTCATCATTTAAATATCTACATATGCAGTCAGGACATCTCTCCTCCCAGTACAAAACACTCAAAAGCATCGAACTCAAGATGAAAACCCACATCTTCCAGCTTCATAGTCAATAACTACTCCCTGGGTCACAGCATTTCACAAATAAATCATTCAGATCTTTCTTCCTACTTATCCCTCAAGGGAAGGAAAAAACCGGTCTGTCTTTGCTTTGCATTCACATAGTGCTTTTTGATATGTAGACCTCAAAGCACTTTACAAGGGTGGTTAAGCTTTATTAGCTGGATTTTACAGTTGGTCTAGCTAAGTAAAGAGATTTTAAACAGTTTGCACAAGGCAATGTGGTCTACTGGATTAAACATGTGTCATGTACCTCAGTCTTCAAAGTCCTGTTGCTAGCGCTGTACCAAACTTCCTACACAGCCTTTTGTAACTCAATTTTCCTTCCTTTCGTTTACCTTGAAAATGGACTAATTCATGTTTCTTCTACTGAAACAGAAGATATTGGTAAGAGGGAAGCTTCAGTTTGATTTGAGGGTTTCATCTCTTTCAGGAGAAATCAGGCTGATGCAGGATGATAGTGGCACTATTTTCTCACTATAATTTCCATACTTCAGATTTACTGAGAAAATTGTTTAGGATTTATTAAAAATTATTATGAACTCTTCCACAAACCAATGCTAAAAACTGGATATACTTCAAGTCTTGTAATATGTGATGTGATCCAACAATTCAAGAGATGCATAGAAATATCATTCCTTGCTGATCCTACCCTGCATCCCCCTAAAAGCCTCCACTAACCAAAGTAAAACAAACTAAAACTTACCACAAATTATTTACTTGGCATATTAGGAAACTACCATAAAAGCTTTGGAACTCGAGTCTGGATACTTTAGAGGATTAAATACCTAAAGATACTAAAATTGACACCAAAATTCAACCTCAAAATTAATCACTGATTCTAAAAGTATGTGTTGGCAAACACTTCTGTAAGAAATCACATAGTCTTGCTTAGTATTCAGTTACAAATATGGAGAATAGATCTCATTTTCTTATTAAAAACACTATAAAGTTACCAAGCGACTACTTGTTAGTCAAGAGAGGAACATTACATTTTAGTTACTGCGTAGAGAAAGATACAGGATCCCTCAAAGATATTTTGGTACCAAAATAAGACGACGTGTTTAGGAATTGTATGGTGCACAGATCTTGTGCTCTTGTGCAGAGGAATGTATTTCAACCAGAAAACTTGCACAGGGATATGAATATAGGAGTTGACAACTGGTTTAAAACTTCAGAAAAGCATTCAAAGAAAAATTGCACTATTTGCCCAGCTTTTTAACACTAATTGGCAGCTATTTGCTACAATGCAATTCGGTTTTTCAAAGCTAGTATTCAATGAACATTGTATTTTAAACCAAATAAATTCCATGCCTGATATACCGAAATGAAATTATTTGAACTGAGTCACAAGATACCTTTAAGCCTGTTACTTGATCATAACTATTGGGAAAGACATAATAATATAAATTCAAACATCATTTAATCAAAGTGAAAGACAAGTTATCAAGATAAACAATTTTCATAAACCTCTCTAACAAAAATAATATAAAAAATCCTTATTCAGAAATTGACTGGCTTTAATTAATCTTCTGGAAACTTCTCAATTTGAAAAACTTCAAAGTCCAGTGCTTATAAACGGCAGTTTTTTTGAGAGCAAGTATTATTAAAGACTCCCATTGGTGCTGTGTTCCATTCAGTTTCTACGGAAGCCGTGGGGATCCTGCGCTGATGGCTGTGTGCCAGCTTGGACTTAAGGCAGGTGCTGTACTAAAGCTGCTCTGAGTACAGCTGGTGAAACAGCTTGTCATACTAACAGCACTTGAACCTTCTTGTGACTTTTCATAGCCTATGTTTAAAACAAAAATTAAAGAAAGCTTCCAAAGACTGGCTTCTAACTTACTTGCAGAATGGATTATACATCATGATGCCACAGTAAACATGTATGTTATTAATAGTAAGCACATTTCCCTTTCAAACTAGCGGATAGTTTCCTTCTTGGCACAGTTTGCTCAAATGATTTCTAAATCAAACATAAAACCGAACTGAACACTAGTAATCAAGATAGGCAGAAAGATAATCTGTTATTGTACATTTGAAAAGCACATTTGAAAATGCAAGTTAATTGGTTAATTATCAGAAAAAAAAAATCACAAAAAAAAATCTAGGAGTGTAAATTCTGAGGGCTTTGAGTTGAAAAGCACTGGGACATTTACCACGATTTCTCAGATCAAATTTGGACTCTATGTAAGACTTTCTCTGCCATTGGTTTGCTACTTTCACATTTGACCTTGTGTAATTTGATCACGCTTTGTTACTCTTTTCTTGCACTTTCTCAAAATGTAAACATGATTAGGAACATGAGACCGACAGTATCAGATTACCACTGGCAAATCTGCTGTTTGCTGCTTGCACAAAATGGACTTAGTGCTTTTCCTGCTGTTCTCAGACCATTTCTGCACCCCTCTCCCTGCCTGCACTTACTGTAAAGCAGCCCCAGGTACGCTAGAACAACAAACTGAAAGCCTCTGACTGTGAGCTGCAAAAGTCTCAAAAATGCAGTGTGGTGCTGGAAGACAGTTCTAGAAATCAAGTAGACTGCCAGCTTCTTCCTTGTGCAGAGTGGCCAAATTATCCCAGGTAAAAGCTTCTGTAAGACTTCCCAATAACAGTCCCTGTCAACCCTAACATGAGAGAAAATTCACTCCTGACTGGTAAACAGTTTATCCTTGGGCATTTGAACACAACATCCTCACCAAACACATAGGAAATTTCTTTACGTGGTGAAAAGCAGTACTATACCCTGCCCACAACCTAGCTCAAATCAGTCTCAAAAGGTCAGAAAAAGACCAAAACACTCCATAAAATTAACAGAGCACAACGATCAAGATTTTTCTTCTTTTTGTCCTCAAAGAACAATTCTTTTCAAAATACATACTGAATGTTCAAATCATTGCATCACAAACTTACATTTCTAAGGCCAGGTTCACTCCCACCCTCTCATACAGTCTCACACCAGATGATCAAATTCTTTTCTGAAACAATTGAGGTTTCTTGTTCCAATTTCAGCTTGGAAGGCTGTTCCAGAATTTTTTTCTTCTAGTGATTAAAACACCTTTCTAATTTCTAGTCCAACCATATACATTATCAAATTAAATTAACCTATTTTTTAAGGAATACTCATATTCCTCTTTCAGCTTTCAATTTACTAGTCTTTTCTGTGAAGAAGTGTTCAGACTTCCATTGGTGTAATCATTGTTGGCAGCCCCTCTTCTCATTTGTTCTGGTTTCTTTTTCCTTTTTTTTTTAATGTTACTATATAAATGATCAGCACTGAGTACAATATCTTAGATGAGGTTTATATCAATGCTTAGTACTAACAGCTTTTGTTGCCGAAAGCGTTTTTAGGTGTGTGTTATACTTATGACTTACAGTTACCTTTTATAGTCATTGATAAACAACAGCTTCTTTGAAAAATTCTTATTAGAGATTCCTTAAAACATGCCTGAACTCCACTATTTTATTTCATTCCACTTCTATTACACCCTTCCTTTTACGTGACATTTTATATGAACATAATAGTCATTTTTACTTCATGTTATAATACATACTGGACTCTGAATGTTGCATTTGTTTAGCCTTTATCTTTAAAGCTGGTCAAATGACCATACTGCAAAGAAACACGGAGACAGAAAGACTTGTGGGAACAAGATTCTTTTGAAAGGATGGCAACATGAGAGTTAATGACAACTTAAGTTTATGGTCCATGCCAACAGATAAACAAATTCCTTGGCATTAAGTGATACAGTAATTATGATGCATTAAGTGATGCCAAATGCCTAGAGAAGGTAAGAAGAGGCTGTTTACCAGTGATAATAAAGAATTTTGGCCTGGATTAATTATATTGGTAGGAAAACTGGTAGATTTCAGGAAACCATCATCATTGGTAAATCTTGCTCTGTTTGTGACTACAGTGAAGGAAGATCATTAAATTCATTCACTAAGTACACTCATTTTTGATGTTATAAATTTTCATATTATGTATGCCTTAGAAATGCAGAACTACCATCCTACGGTTGTGATAGGTAGCTTAGGTCATCTTGACCTAAACTGTTCGTCTTGAAAATTAAGTTTTATCAGTGTGTTTAAGATATTCTTACCAAAACAGAATAGTAATGAATGATCAAGTTGATAAGGGACCAGACCATAAGAGCAGGGAAGAAATAACTCCGGAATAGGAACTGGGGTTGAAGAACACTGTTTGAAATCTGTTACGCTGGAAACCAGTGCAAGTCCATCAGAATACTAAAGAAAAAAAAGAAAAACTATGGTGAAAGAGATAAAACTCTAAGAACTTGATTATCACACTGCTTTGATTTCTCTTATTTTTCTCTTTCTGTAGAGATTCGAGAGTCTTGTTATTCTTTTAAATGATTGCTGATCTTCTTTTTCTTGATTTAAAAAAAAAATTTTACTTCTCTCCCTTTTGTATCTTTGAGCTAGTCAATTTCTTTACATTCAGTCCTATGCAGAAAATTCCATTTATTTTCTGAATTAAGAGATATGATAAAAAGATACTTTGTCTGAGCTATGCGTAGGTGACATTAAAAGGGTAATTAGAGTAAATGAGGCATACAGAAAAAGCCTAGAGACATGTCCATGGGGGAAAGTCTATCAGCTTATGGATGTCTAGTATATGATCATCATCTAGGCCTCTAGCACATACTTGGGCTGCCAAACACATCACATGTTTGATGACAAGATAAACACAGCCTCACTAATTAATTGCCTTGATAGTTTCCGCAAGAGGAATCTTAGGTCTCTTCTTCATTGCCCTTCTTACACTTGCTCCTTGAGTGTGTATAATCCAGCTCAACTCATGTAAAATATTCACACATCTGGTTACCCTTCTTCCTTCTACAGTAAAATACCCACAGTAGCAGCAAGGTTGCAGTACTTCTCATAATTAATTGCCACATATACTTTGTATCACATTTTAAGGAAAAGAACACTGTCCTATGGTACCCACATCTCCACCACAATCCTATGTCCAGTCATTATTTCCCTAACTGGATTCTTTGCAAACTTCACATTTACAGGTCACAAGGTGTAGTTCCAGAACACAGATCTAGCAAAAGCCAAACAAATAAGTATTTCATTACAGTTTTGAGTTCCAACAATTTATCCATTTTTTATTAAACTTCCAACATTAATATAACTATCACACTGCAAATGAATATTAATAAGAAAACAGTAACTTGCAGTAATTGTAAGATGCTATAGTACTTCTTGTACTTTTAAGAGACTGTAACTATGGAGAAAGAACTGAGTAAACCCACATGACTAACCAATATTTCATAATTATCTCCCTCCCTGCTTCACATCTGCATTTCCAAATTATTGCAGTATCAAAATTGATTGTAAGTATCAGATAGTAAAATGAATGTATTATGCTTTAAATTTTAAGCACCACATGGTGTTTTCTGTCACTTATGTTAAATTTTATTACATTTTATGACATGCGACCTGACACATAAAATTTAAATGAGTATAAACAACTTAGCTGAACTGTCTGAAGCATTCAAGGAAAGAAGGGCAGAAACTTGATTATTTTCCAAGTAGATAATACAAGTAAGTCTGAGAAAATAAGCCTAGCTTAGCTAGAACTGAGCAAATCATTCACTGTAAGCATGAAACAAATTCTGACCAATTTTTTTGATGCTCAGAGATTCTTTTGCTTACACAACTATTTTTCTTTTGCTATGATTATTCCAAAGTGCTGAAATATATTCCACAGAAAAGCCTGCTGTTGCAGCATAGAACTTTGAACCTGCTTGAAAGCAGTAAACAATAAAAATCTCACATGAAAATTTACCTCGCCAGAGACAAATTGAACCCTATGTGAACAAGTAGCCAATCCCATACCGAGTTATACACCTATACTAAACTTCATGATGGAGACTTCTATACCTCCACACATTTTAGACTACATAATGGGGTTATCAAGCTTATGCACAAAGATTTAATAATTTAAGAACTTTAATTGCAACCTTCTTATCTCCATGAGATACATTTACAACTTCAGAATGAATTTTCTTATAAACGTATAAATCAATGTAATGAAAGAGTCTGAACAAACATTACAAGTAAAGCTACTGGGAGGAGCAGTGATAGAAGGGGAAGCTCTACTGCCTCTGAAGCAGGCTGTATACAAGAAGTTGACTATATTAATGTTTCTGCTGAATTTTCTTTTTCATGACAACAGGAGCTCCATACTTATTAGCTCAGAGCTACAGGTTTTGTAAGCTGAGTTATAAGATTAGCACCTTTTTTAAAATGCTTCTGGCTGGTACAATTAGTCAGAGAAATCCAAATGCTCTTCTTGAATTGTGTATCTGTTAAGTTAGTTACGGTGTTCAGAGAAGAAATTGGTTAATACTCAGTATTTTTGTGTCCCTGCTATCACTTCTACCTTATTCCTTCCCAATTTTCCAGTAGCAAAATAACTTTAAATGGCGTGTCTCTCTCAGAAAGAGAAATTAAATAATTTGACTGCCATTAGATTACTTTCACAATTGTTTGCATAGCACAATCTAGTAATGGCCCAAATTCAGAACAAAATTCAGGTACTAAAAAAAAAATCTTCATGTGGATGCCTACAAAATGAAAATGTCATATAAAACAATGATATATCAAATTCAAAAAGAAATATTATTGTACAAATACCGAAAATTCAGCCTTTCATTCTTGGTATTTTGTAAATAAATTCAAACATGTACTTTACATGCCTCTCCAAAAATCTCTCTTTCTCACAGTCTCTCTCTCACACACATTTTTTTTTTTCCTCTCTCTCTCTCTTTACACTGAACTGAAATAAAGCTTTAAGTAACTTTTTGTGTTCATCAGGATTTAACATGTTCAACACATAGATGCAGGTTTCCCCCATTCATTTTGCTGTGAACATCATCTAGAAAAAACTTCAAGAGAAGAAGCACTTCTACTTACATGCTTTTAAGTCAACTTTGAAGGAGAACTACCTTTTAGCTATCTATGGTTGTCCTATTTAAGTTTTCTATTATCTTAAAGGAAAACATACTTCATAGCTTGGATAGCAGGTAAATGTTCAGCACACAAATCTGTGTTTAGTTCACGTGTTTTTACTGTAATTGTTGTGACCACACTTGGATGACATGTGAATGGTAATCATCATCATCTTTCATGCAGTGACCTTATACATCTCAGAAATTTTCAAGTCTTTATATTCTACTGCGACAACACTAGCAGCATTGAAAGCACCAGCATAGGATGTCCTCTGGTGTCCCTCTGTTACATATCAATTGCACATCCAGAAAAGATTTCTTCTGTAGCTGCTATTAGTGCTAAAACAATAGAGGGTTTCAGGAAATCTCTTTGCAAGGGCAGCCAAAGTCACAGAGACATACGAATGTCACTAGTCAGTGGTTATAGCAGAAGACTGCAACTGAATTAACCTGTCTTCTCCTCAAAATTGCCACTGAGCTGCTAACTGTAGCATTAGACAATTCACGTGACCTCACTGCCTCTCCCCCACCTCCCCATAAAGGATGAATAGTATTACGACATCTGTAAAATGTTTTGCGATAGCTGGATGGAATGATGCTTTATACCTATGACAAGACAAGACAAACTAAATGCTGTTCTCACCTTGGGAAGATGGAAGAGAGAGCATGAACCAGACGTGGCACATATCAGTCAGGCTATCGGATGTATTACTGGAAGGCACTCAGTGCTGAGAGTGATTTAATGATCAATAGAGAAATATAACAGAATTGCCCTCTGCCAACACATGACTAACTACGTGATTGCTTAGCTTAGTGCATTGGGCAGAACCATACCACAGCCAGTATTGAAAAACACTTTTCTTGATCGGCTTGTTTTAGAGCAAGTGAAGACAGAATTAAATCACAATCCATAGACGTCAGCCAGGTGTCACCTACTAGGGAAGATGAAGAGAATTTTCCCCATGAGGAGCTGAAGTACTCTTTCTGTGACTGAAAACCATTTCACAACCATTTTGACATTAAGTTCCCTGTGTTTAAAGAGGTTTCCTCACAGAATCCAGTGGGGATTCTATAGTGTACAATGTTTCGTTTCTAATTAATTGACATTAATAGTGAATATGAAGGAAATCTCTTCCTTTCTTATACATAAACTCACATAAATGCCAATTAAAAAAATGAAGACATGCAAACTAACTTTTTTACCAAGAGAAAAACTGGAAGATAAAGCATCCATTCCAGAAACTGAGAGTAACTAGAATTCATTGGTAGCAATGAAGCCAAGAAAAATTTATCTTAAGAAAAATTTGAATATGTAACAATCCAAGCTTACTTCCAATTATCAGAGCTATTTTCATAGATTTTCTAGCCCACCACTCTCATAAAGAAGGTTTGACAGTCACTAAAAATACTATATTCTAAGTGGTATTTTGATATCTGGGTGCCAGATGGTAGATCCCTTTAAAATACTTCATTTTTTTAAGCTTAGTCATTGGTTCTTTTTCCCCTTGCAACTGCACCCAGTAATTATGTTGTAGAACATAAAGCACTTGCCTGGCTATACTGAGTGCTAGAGACAGAGCAGTTATTTACCGTAGTAGGAGATATCGACAAAAAGCCTTTTATAATACACCTTACACTTGCAATTCAACACATAACATTATGTTCCTCTTATTTGCTTTGAAAATATCCTCAATGAAGCTGTGAAGCTGGCAAACACAAGAACCGCCCTTACTGTGAAACTTACTGTGCTCATGCATCTTTTTCATCTTACGATCTCTAACAAATTCTGATGTATGTTGAAGATTGTGTTTTGCCAGTCCTTTGTGTTACTTTGAGGCATTTTTAAGTGCTACTTTTCCAGCTTTTGTGGTATGGGCTGACTTAACTCCGTTTCTTTTAATATCCTATACAGTGGCAAGAGGAAACAAGGAGAGGAGAAGAAAAAGGAAGCTACTCCTCACGTCTCCTATTTCTAATGGAGAAAGGAGAGAAGTCTATGATGCTTGCACTGAGTATTTCTAGTGCTGTATGCATAAAGTCACTGGTGAGATTCTTCAGCACTCTGTGGGACTCCGTTTCGATCTCTCTTTGCACACCATGTAATCATTGTCTTTCACAAAGAACATCTGCTGGTACCTCCACATCAAAAGCTTCTTATCCTCTTGTAGTTCTCGCATTTGAGAGTACCCCATATGATGTTGACACTATATTTTTTAATGTCCTCTCTGATCTCTTTCATCAAGGTCTCACGTAACTCATTGTATTTGACCCGCTCCCCTCTTCTGTTGTGATCTTTCTTTATCTGCCCTCTTCAATCATATGGGTTTTGTTTCATTAGAATGTGGCTTTTCTCTACAGCCTATCTACTTACCTAGGATTTCCTCTTTTGTTTTAAACATTTCTTTGATTTGTCATTCAAACTTTATGTTCCTTCATCCAGAGCTTAAAATCTCATCTGGAACTGGAGACAGAATTCTCTCATCATTTTAGAGACATGTTTTGTTGTTAGATTTGTGAGGTTTGACACCTTTACTGCCGTGTAAGTCATTAGAGCACACACATTGCTGTACTTACATCATATTCAAAAATTTTGAAGGCAGTAAGGACTCAAAATTATTTTTTTTTTCCCAAATAACATGTCACAATATATTAAATGCAAAACAGGTAATCTGTTTATATCTCTGACAGCAGTGACAGAAATAACTAATTCATTAACTGAATTTAGTGAAATGCTTTGATTTGTGCTGGTATTTTCATTCTAAAAGAAAGCATTAATAATCTGTTGATACTTTCATTTAACACAAGATTCTGTTGTCATTTTTATTATAATCCTAGTTCTCCAGCAATTCATCCAGTAATTTTAATTTGCTTTGGGCTAGTTGTTTGCAATTTTCCTGTGATTTTCATCAGACGGGCAGACATTTCTTTTTCCATTTACAACAAAACTTAACTAGGAGATCTTGCTATGTGGAAAGTGTTGCTTTGACCCTTCAACATTTGAATATACTTAAGTGTTGGCTCAAAGACAGGTCTGCATTAGCACCACAAAGCAGACATAGTTGATTCCACATTTAAATAAAGGAAAACCAGTAGAGGCTGGTCTCTCTGCATGCATCACATGGAGAAATGCACCTTGGAGGACTCGGTTGAGGTTGTATCAGTCACTGATAAATATTTGCTCAAAACTAGGGGATTTTTTTTTTTTGTCTCAGGATAAATAAATACTTAATCTGATTTAAAGCCAATTTTTTTCACCTAGCAACAAAACTAAAATCATTTGCATCAGTGTTATATTCACTTGGGTTCTATCCAAAGTGGGAATGTCAGAATTATGAGAAAGGATGCATATGTATTTCTTTTCTCATTTTCATTTACTAACGAGTGCCTTGCCTAGATTGCATGAGAAATTTTGTATGCTCTTTTAAAACTGAGGTCTTATTAATCATTATTTAAAACAACATCAGGAAAATCCTTGATAAATTCTCAGCATCTTTAAACAACTCTAATAGGAATTTATCCTTAACAAATTTGTTTGGCAAATTGCTGTAAGGGAAGTCTGCCTGCTGTTTTCAAATCACTTATGCTTACAGCTATCTGTGAATCACCTGTCAGCTAACTGAACTGTCATGAGAGCTGTCCTGCAGTGCAATTTTTCATCACACACGTCTAATGATAACTCTAAATAAGTGAGGAAGAGTCAAAAATTTAATTCATTTAGACACACTGTCCTGTGCTGCCTGCTGTCCTACAGAGCTACAGGATCAACAGGTGTTTTCTCATAATACCAAAAAACCCCATGACCTCCCAAAAAACCAACCTGGGCAGCATACTATGTAAACCATGAAATAGTTAGGGAAAAAATAATTTTCATGGAAGTAGTAATGTTTTCTTAAATGCAAACTACTACAATAGCATCTTCTTCAAAAGGTCTGAGTTGCCAACCATTACAGAGTATATATACCATGTCTTGTACTTAGACTACAGGTCTAAGCCCAGATAAACAGGTATCCAGGTAGTTCCTAAGTATCTTTGAGGGTCATTAATTGTAAGAATTGAATGAGAAAGCTATTAAACACAGCTGTTGCCCTTGAAACAACATTTTCACATAGGATTCAAGTTAAATCCTGATGAAGTAAAAGGGAAAGGCCATGAATTCAGTAGGAATTTGATCTGCATAGTTAGGATTCATAATGAACCAAGAAATCTCCCTACAGTTTGTCCAGCTGCCTTAAGTCAAGCTGCTATATCCTCCACGATGTAAGACAGTAGAGGAAGGAGAGCAGGGTAGGTTTCTTGCCTTTACTCAGCAAACTAACCCATGGCAATATGAAGGGAAAAGCAAGGCTCAAAATGTTATTTTAGAATTCACAAAAGTGTTCTGCCCTTCTTCTAGTATTCCCGACAGTCCTCCCTTCTCAAGTGACACTCTGCATTTGTAGTAGTGACACTACTTAGGGCGGAGAGAGTCAACCTGTCTCAGCAAGCATGCTTACTGTAACTGCACAATAAATCCCTACATTTCCCTCTTTAGTTTTACTGTGTAAATTGCATTCTTTGTTTCTGAGTATATATCTAAGTGTGGTTAGATATTTTGCAAACAATATTGAGAAAACAGCTGTGTGCACTTCTCATTCACATTAATAGTTAATTAATTGTGAAACAGGCCTCTTCACAGATATGTCATGCCTTTTAAATTAATGTGCTTGATTTCTCATTTTGCATAGCAACATTCGTTGAGCGGAAAAGGCAGTTTCATTGGCTTTGGGAAGAAAAAGTTCAGAGGTCAGTCTTTGAGCACACAGTTAATATATTAGCTGTAATTAGAAAATATCTCAAACTATTAATAGAGAACTGATTCACTTCAGAAATCTAAAGCTCTTTTTTGTTATTATCCAGCACATAGTACATGAAAGAGTACAGGGCCCACAATATTAATTGGACAACCATTGAATGGTATCGTTGGAAGTGGAACAGAATAGAGGAACAGGAAACTTTGTGAACCTGAGAGAGGAAAAACATCTTTAAAGACTAGAAGAATAATCCCTCCTTCCATTTATTTTTTTATTTATTACTCTATGCCAGAAGTAAAATGGACAGGGCCAGTGAGAATACATGCATGAATCTAAAGTATGGGAGGGGAGCCACAGAATAGGACTCATCTCCTCTCCCTGTTACACATTCAGATCCACACCAGACAGGCTGACACAAAGGCAAATTTCAAACTCTGCAGCAGAATCAATTCCTACATTTCTGAGAAGTGGCACGCATTTGCCACTTCTGTAGTCTACTCAACTCTTTTAAGAAGAAGCTCTCTTGCATGCACAGAGTTTTGGTCCCAAGCGTACACCGTTGTTCAGTTCACATAAATAGAGTTTCTGACATAATTTACTGACTGTTATGCTGATGACATAAATGAGCATGCTCTTAACAATACAGCTGTGAAAGAAATTCAGTTGGCAAAATTAAGCATTTGAGTTCTATGCAGATCAAAATCTGTACCATGTTCAGGTTTCACTAGATAAATGTGGCTCTGTGAAACAATCAAGGAAGAAAAAAGAAACAAGGTGGGGGAGAAGACAACTGTGAAATCAACCCAGAAACAACACCAATGAATTCCACAAGGGGAAAAAAAAGGAAGCAGAAATAGAATTTGAATGCAGAAATGTAGCTGGAAATTAATTTTCTTTTGCAAGCAGTGAACATCCAACCCAGCAAAATAACAATAGGAATTAGCCAGAACCCTTATGCTTTTGACAGAAAAGAAGCTCTTATCGAAGGAAACGTTTAATGTGTATTCTGAAACTACCTTAGTAAGTGACAGAAATAAAATAGTGTAACACTGAAGAAGTTACCTTAGCTGGTCTTTTATTTATATCCCATTTTTTTCAAAAATTAAATCAAGAAGATAAATCCCATTGAAGTTAGAAGCACATACAAACCAAAAGATAAAGGAATGAAAGGAGCTCTTCTTACAAGTCTGTAAAACTGTGCTATATCTCTTCTTCCTCTAAGTCATGAAATTGCATGTTCCTGTTTAATGTTTATGCTTTAAGCTTACATAAAATGGGAAACTTCAAAAAAACTTACCTACTTTTGAAAGTAAGACATTTGTGTTGCTAAGTCACATAGGTACATTTGAAACATTTGTGAATATTTCACACTTGCATATAAATGCAGGAGATTCATTTCCATGTGAAATGAGTCTACATTAATTTTGACTTGCTCTTTGGCTCTTCAAGTTTATGAGAGCAGAGCTTCTTTCTACTGTGTCAAGGAAAAGTGTGAAGTAGGATGTCAAAGACAGTAGTTGCTGATATTCCGATTTTTATAAACTGTTTTGAAGCAGCATGTGCAAATACATCTATTTGTATCACTGCTATTCCTATCTTCTTACTCAGTTCTTCCTTAGTGGTATACCTAATTTTCATGTCATATACTAAATTTAGGTCTAAAAAAAAAGTCTTTAAATATTTCTATATAAGTATTTGTTTACTTGTAAATAATGGTTTAGTCATGTTTGACTCAATTCTAATTTTTTGGCTTCAAAAGGACTGTTCAGATCAAACAAACAAAAAAATCAGCCATTATCTACTCCTAAGAAGGCAAATAATACAGTACTCAAGTCAAAACAAAAGAAAAAGAACCATCCCTATCCTCTTCTCCTCCTCCTCTTCTCCATCAAAGCCTCACACTTGTAACAAGGCAGTAAATCAACAACAGCTGGTATTTCACACTGCTGGGTGGATCCAGGATCCCTGCCTGCCATGAATGTCTGTCAAATATCAATTAGGTCTACACAGGAGTTGAGGACCACATGTTCCAAGGTTCAGATTCGGCAAATTTAGAACCACCACCTAGGTATGAAATTAAATCAGTCCCTTTCCATCTTAACACTTAATCAAAGGCTTGACACAGAAATACCAGTATAAAGCGTGAATAACCAAACCTGGGAAATCATTGGATAAATTTCTTTCCCCAGTCCATTTCTGTTTTTTTCTTTTACAGGAATTAGGAAACAAAGAAAAATCAGGGTTATAATTTTTATAGAAAGGAAAGTAGAATAACAGAGAAAAAGGGACTCAAATCCCTTGCCTGCACTTCCCATCTAGCTATTTCTTAATACTGTCAACATGAGTAACTAAAATTTTGCTCTATAGTATGACACCCACAAGGGATTCGGATTTGTAATTAAATATCAAAAATATGAAAGAAATACATTACAAATAAAGATCACTACCTAGGGGAGAAAAAGCAGGCATTATGCATTCCTGAAAGTTGTCCTTCAAAATCTGTTACCATAGACAGTAAAAATATGGAACAGCTTGTACAGATAGAATTCAAGAGATGAACCTGCAGCCCTCTGAAGTCTTGGTGGTGACACCCTGTGCTTTAAGCGTAACAGGATGCGCAAGTATATCTGTGTTCATGAGAAGTCAGTACTGCAGTGTGGAACTTCACCTTTAGCTGCAAAACAGCAAGCATTTGCATGTTCAGGATTAAGGAAAAAAAGTTATGGCCACCCACTTGAAAGTGGGCAGAGAGGTGGGCTAATAGCACAGCTGGGATACCAGCTACTGGAAAGGGAAAGAAAATGGAAAAAAAAAGAAAAAAAGGGAAAGAAAAAAAAAAAAAAAGAAAAAAGGACAATAACTTTGCATGAATTTTACTTTTTTGTTTAAACCCAAAGGCTTTTCATTTTACACTATACTGATGGGTTAGTGTGATTTTGGTTTAGCTAATTCTGCATAAATGCAGAGGTAACATTTAAAGGCTACTTTCCGCCTTAGCCAGCTTACCCTTAGCCTTAGCCTGTGCTGCTCTACATATCAGCTGCAAAGCCCATCTGTATCTCCAGGCTATTCAGATTTAGTTCTATCACTACTATTATGTTTTCTGGTCCATATTTATTTTTGTCTTCTAGCAAGGTGTAATATTATTTGAATTTGCCCTTCAATTTATATAATGGACAACCCTACCACAAGAAACAGAGCAAAAATATTTATCCTGAACACTTAAGGATGAGAGCTTAGCAAAATATCTTCCACTTTCTCAGGACAATTCTTACTGCTTGAGGGAGGTGGGGTATACTAAGCACTATTTTCATGGATCTTTTTAGCCAGCATCTCTGCTTATATGCCTTGAGTTTTGCTTTAAGAGATAAGTCTGCTTTCAACTAGGCTCATTTGTGTTTTCTTATCTTCTAAGCTTAGTCTTTTCTGATTAAGGAGTTTTCTGGTTGCAACTAAGGAAGTATTTCTTATGCACCAGTCAAGTGGTAAAGCTATATGACTATGTTAAAATCACCACTTTCATAAGAAACACAGCGGCAGTCACTGTAAACTCACTTGAATCTCCTGTTAAGGCTCCTATCCTGCATGGAAGGATACATTTTCTGTTCGTAAGCCTGAGCTAGTATTCATTACCTCCGAATGTGAATAACTTGCTATGCTCATATCCCAAGTCCTTCAAGTTTGGAATGGTAAACTCAAAATCATATGTCTGGTAGTCCCAGAAAACTGCACATATACATAGCTGTCATTACTGAAATGCATGATTCCAAAGTTGTACCTTTTAATTGCAGACATTTTCAAAGTATACATGTTTCTGTATTTCAATGATTGAAACTCATGAGATGATGCACTTGCTTAAAGAGTTGCAGGTTGTTGTTCTAAAGGATCATGTCATTGATATAAGGTATGTCTTCTCATGCAGTAGACTTAAAAACTGCAGTGTTGTGCTGATCAAAAAGTGAAGGCTGCTTTTGGGGCTTTCAGAATACATATAAGAACAGTGGTGAGCTATAGCTTTTCATTGTAATTACTTAGTATAAAAATACTCAACAAAAATGCAATAATCCAATATGATACCTTTCAGGATTTCTTCATTTCATCATAAGCAGAATATAGCAAGGTATACTGCAGCTGTGTTAAGTGTTATTTATTAATATCTTTAGCTGCACAGGTGAATCCTCCTTCAATTGAACAGAACACAGACAAACCTTTGAGAATCTGTAGACTTGTAAGGGGATGTAATGGTCTATATATGCAGGCCTTCCTGAATAATTTGGACATACATTATTGATGGAAACAGAAGTAGAAGAACAAAAGGATGCACAGAATGGATGCTACGGAGAGGAAAGAAGGAGAATTAATACACTGTGTATAATAGGGTATGTACACATAGTAGCAGTTTACCTCCAGGCGGACCTCCTTTGTGAAGGACATTAAGGAAAAAGGAAAGCATCACATGTTTAAAGAAAAGTGCTGTTTCATATCACATCAAATGTGAAATCCTGTGAGTACGCTACCAAAAACATTTTGTCATGCATGTAGTTGCTATCAATATGTGCATGACTGTCTCTTAGAAACAGACTAAAGTAATGCAAGCAGCAGGGAAGGGCGTTGCTTGGGAACAGAGACACTCATTCAGCATATCTTAATAGAAATGTGATAGTTTTTTCAGAGTGGTATAGATATTTAACATTTCAGAAAACAAGTAAGCACATTTATGCTCAAAAATATGTTATTTACTCCTAAAATATTAAAATACTATTTAATAAAATTTAAAAAATATTCATGTCCTAAATCAATACAAAGCTTTATCGCATTTCCCTTTTAGACAGAAGAATAAATACCAGTGAGTAATCATTAGGTAATTGTCTTCCAGTTGGATGTTGAAATGTACAGAAAGACCAACACACATTTGAGGACTCTTTGGAATAGCAGAGCCTTTTGATACATTAGGCTTCACTGAAAAGGACAGTTATAATACTTTGAAACACAACAGCCTTCCATTGTTATTGCTGCATGAATTTAGAGTGATTAGTTCACAGTATCACTTTTTCTGAAGCTACAAATTGCTGTAAATCAATCACAGATATTATATTCAAACAGGGTTTATGATGTGCGTATGTTTGTATTTACAAGCATAGTAAGGGGCCATCCAGCTACTCACCTACCGTTAGAAATTCCTCCCAGAGTGTAGGAAGTTATCCATCAACAAAAGGGTTGATTTCCTTCATCATTCTTTGCACTAAAGCATACCTTATACTTAGTGAAAGCATGTTCTCTATCTGTTGTGACCTTCTGCTCCCCACTTTACAACGTACATCAGGAATTGCTCCAGTAAACTTAGAGGAATATCGACATACAGGTATACATCTGCCTTGACTTTGGCTGCTTTCTGGCTAGAAAACTGGCTTGGACAGAGTAGCAGCAAGCCAGCATAAAAGCTCCCATTTAATGAGAGCTAAGACTAGAAGAAACACCACCTCCCCTCCCCACTTTTATGTTTAACAACAACAAAATCTATTTTTTTCAAATGCTCATATTTGCAAGAACAGCTTTCCAAGACCGACACTGAAAGAGAATATCTTTCATGAAAATAACTGACATTGCAGGAAAAAAAATCAGGGAAGGAGGAAAATGGGTCCAAGAACGGGTTGATGACACTAAGTTGGTTAGAGCCTTTCCATGCTCTTTCAGCACCTTATTCATCATTCTACAAAGAGTCACTTCTATGACAAGGCTTACACCATTAATAATTTCTCCATTTGCATCATGTAAATAAAACATACTCTGAATGAACTTTGCTTCTGATTACATTATTTAACTCAACACGGTTGTTACAAATGATTTTACATGAAACAGAATATTTTGGAACTATCTTCCAAAATCCCTGTTGAGACCTCAATACAAGAAGAAATCTGCCATTTAAGTACGTAACTTTTTCTGTCATGATAGCATCTCTCACTGCAAAATGAGCAAATTAAATCACTTGAGAATCCTACAAAAGACAGAAAACTTTAAACTAAATGCCATTCATAATGCTACAAAGCAAAGCAAGTGATGTGTTCCCTTTGATATAAGAAAACATATTTACAGCATTATCTATCATTAAATAGAGGAAACTGTCAGATACGTTTTTGTCAGGATGATGGCTCTTTCCCAGTGTTAGAATGTGCTGTTCAAATAATAGTACACATTTATACTGGAAATTTAAGTTTATTATACGTTTGTGTGTCCTGTATTAGCTAGCTAAGTGAAGTTCTAGCTCACTATTTTTCAGCAACCACCAAATACAGAGGCTATCACAAGACCCACAAGCATTTCTGTGGTTACTTTCAGAATAGCTAAGCATCAGTCAACTTTTTTGGAGAGATTCCAGACTCAGTTACTAACCATTTTAGGTAACTAAATGTGCCAAAGGGCTCATTTTTACGTGCCTGGTCTCTGGCTGCTTCTCCAGAAGGTGCTAATCCTGTTTTATATCTGACAGCCCTATGCAGATATCTTGGATACCCTGTGGTATCTCAAGTTGCATGAGGTGTTCAGGCATGAAAATTCCTCCCTTTTTTATTTCATGTAGAAAATTTCATTCCAACAGGGGTCTCTGATAAAGGCAATAAATACAGGTGACAGTAGGTGATCCCAGCCTAAGACTGCAGAGTTGCCACTTCTGTGGCATAGACCATCATTTCTTCGCTAAACAATTTGAAGAGTGGCTTGTATAGCAAGAAATTTCTGTTTTCTCCAAATAGAAAAGACATCATCTCTAAAAGTTGTGACTCACTTTTTTAAATATTACACATAATTAAACAGCTTGTATGATCTAAATTATCTTTTCTTAGTCCTGCCTGGAATCTCTGTATCCCACCTTTAAAACTCTTACCATGTCCATCCATAACACAATATATCCTATGCCACAACTGATAAGAGATTCCTACCAAATGTGAGAGTTTTTTTGTCATTTTGGGGTTGCTGTTGAGGTTTGTTTGTTGTTTGTGGGGCTTTGGTGGTAGCTTTTTTTCTTGGTCTCTCTTTTTGTTGGGTGTTTTTTGTTTTTGTTTTTTGTTTTGTGTTTTTTTTTTTTTTTTAGGCAGCTTTGTAGTTTTTTCACTGTATGCCAGCTAGAGAAATTGTGGCCTAATTAGATTCAGGGCTTTCAGAGCTCTTTGCACTGATGTGCAAAGCAGTCAGAGCTGGAATGATCTTCTGCTTGTGCACCCTACCCTTGATTTTATCCTTGGCTATTAATCCTAGCAAGTCACTTCACCTCTTTGTTACAGAACTCTGAGAACTGGTATAAGGACACATTCGCTTTTTCTTTTTTTTTAAAAAAAAAAGTTTAAGTAAAAAGCTATTCAGAAAATAATCAAAACTGGGTAACGTATTCTGAAAGACAGTATTTTTGTCGAGAAGAAATTTCAAGATAACCAGAATTATTTTACCCTGCAAATCTGGATAAACTCCAATAGCTGATTCCTCCAGCTGAAAAAAAAGGGTGAAATAAAAAGCAACATATGAGAGAGATTTTCTGAACCTGACTTGGTAACCTGACTTCCATTTCAGTCTGCTAAAACAAACTATTTCACCTCCTTTCATATGTTTGCTATAAGGGGAATGATATGTTTTTGTAAGAAAAAAAAAAAATCACAACACTTTATTTTATTTCTTGAAATATCTAGGGTAGCTGATGAGTGACTGCAGGTGATGTCACCGCTATCAAAACAATAACAATATTGAACAAATATTTTTGCATTTCTGATAAAGCTGTATTCCTCAGCCAAAAGTCAGTTTCCCCCAGTAAATGTTTTCCAACATCCAATGTTGGGAACACAATATATTGAAGAAATACCGATAAAACTTTTCTAAAATTTCAAGACTCTCCAACCTGCTTCTCGCTCCGTGGTCAGCAAAAAAAGCCCATATATATATATATGAATATGTATATGCCTACTACTAAACTCGACATATATACGTCTATTACTAAACTCAGGTGCAAACTCGCTTGTTTAGGATTTTATTTTTATACAAGCATTCTTTGCATTGGTCTTTGTTCTTCCCACTATTTTTTTTATAAGAGTAAAATAATTTGTACAATATGGATATAAGCATTAGTGTGTGAGAAGTGTTTAGTGGTTGATCTAGCAAGAATCTTTTTCCTGGTCCTTTACATTAGTTCCAGATTTTGCCAGGAGTTACTATAGCTGCAAATCATTATTTGCAAGTCAAGTAATGAATAAAGTAATGACTTTTATTAACTTGACCAATACAAACTCTTCTGACTGGGCTGCAGTTAAACAGTATCACCACTGAATCTAACTTAATTAACTGTGGTCATCAGAGAAGTGTGAATCGTTACCACCTTCAATCTGTGACTGTAGCTCCTTTCAACAGTATGTCCCAAAGACCACAAATTTTAGCGTGCTATTACTCCCTACTTGTTTGCATAAACAATTCCAATCAATACATGGACCGTGCCCCGTCACTATATTAATTTTTGTTCCCTCTAACAATATTAGGGTTTTTGGCATATTGTATTTCCTAGGAGCCCACAAATGCCCAGAGCCTGTAACACCCCCAAAGTATCTTTACCTAGTAAAGGTAGGCTATGCACAGTCCTTCCTCTGTACCTTCATGTGAAGATCACTGCTGAGTGAGCTCAGGTCCTTCAGTTCAACCCAGCCATGCAAATATATGTTTGGTTCTGCTGACCAGGGAGCCAGAAGTAGCTTAGAAAGTCTTGACATTTTAGATGTTTCATCAGTGCTTCTACCGTATACTATGTTCCCAACAGTGGATGCTGGGAAATAATTTCTTGGGGAAAAGTGCATGTAGGTCACAGATTCTAATGTTTACAGGATAAATACCATACAGCAACATTTAGTTCATATATACTTAGGAGTTACATGTTACTTTTAAGCAGGTAAACCTGTTCATTGACTGAAAATTTTTAGAGCAATATTTTTCTTGAAAGGAAATCAACAGTATTCCCTCACACCCAGTTGCCAAATTATGCATTTACTAAACAACGATGCAGCTGTTTATTTTCTTAGTACAGAAAAAGTGGGACCATAAAT
>NW_009628306.1:33126-35584 GCF_000690535.1 Cariama cristata | reverse complement strand
GTGTCATAAATTTGGGGGGGGGGGGAAGGAGCAGAAATTTCACGCATGGCCCACGGTCTTGCACAAAGGAGTTAAACTAAATATTCAAATTGATGCCATGCAAATGTAATCTTTGTGGTTTGTTTGGGTTTGGTTTTTTTTTCCATATGTTATTTTCCTTTCAAAACTTTAAAAGGAATAAGTATATACATGCTCACATATACTAGAAAAGATTGAATAAAACAGAAGTACTGCTTAGCAGTAGATGACAGATTAGTTAACATAACCATCTATCAATTTGGTGAAAACCAATTAAGAAAAACTCATTTACAGAATGTTTGCTGTTCATACATAAATAGGTATTTGACAGTGACTGTATTATATTCAGAACATAGTTGCAGACTACATTTTGCCACAATTTTTCAAGTTTCAATTTTGAAACTGAAAGGACAGTTACTGGAAATTAATATAAAATGGGCCCACATAATAAAACATTAGAACACAGTCAGAATTCCAACACATTCTTCATAGAGTAAACATCCTTTAGATCCATTACCATTTATAAACTTTTCAAATTTTTAACAGCCAGTGCTTTAAGAGAGAAAGCAACCGAATGAGAAAAGCTTATAAAACCAAGACATTTCTAAGTGATGTACCAATCATGTCTTTTTCCAACAATAACACTTTAGAACTTCTCAGCTCCATGATTCAGTTTTTCCTCCCATAAATAATTTACAATAGCCACAGTGAGCCAACTTCAAGTCTATATGGGCCGGAGGTAAAATTAGCTCCAAAATGAGGGACATCTCTCTCAATGAATGACAGTTAAGTAGTTTGCCCCAAAGTGATTTGGATTTCTAAGCTATCTTCCAGGGCTTAGAGCTTACCTTTTCTAGTTCTATGCATGTGTGTGGGGATTTGGCACAGACTATGTCTTATTCTGTGGGATCCTGGCCCTGAAAGTGTTTGCTTACAATATCCAATAATGTTCATAAGTGTTACATGTGTACACTGAGCGAGGAGTAAATATCAGCAGTAGCAAGACATGTAATGGCCGATTTTTCTCCAGGAATAATGGAAGTTCAGGTATATCACTAACCAAATCTGACTACAGAGGGAAATTTATTAATGGTATGTTATCTCCTATAGATTTTTTTGATCTTACAACAAACAACACCCAAAAATACTCCCTCCACTAGGAAACATTCAACAGTCTTACATACTGTATTTGATGAATATTGCAGTCTGAACAGATCCATGTCTATATTTCAAATGACTAATCTTCTAGGCATTAATGCCTTTTACATACCGATATTTATACCCTAAAATAATGGAATGACACTTATGTGTAGGGGGAGAGGCATATCTGTGCTGTTATGAATGCTTTTCAGAATTATCTTCTGACGCTCAAGGCTAAACTGATACCAACCATGCCAAAAAGATTTCCCTGCACTGTGAGAAGAGGTCAAACTGTAATTGGTCTCCCATAATTTTTTGTTAATGTTAAAGGAAAAAAAAAGAGGGGAGAATAACCTTATTAGGTTTTCTGTTTTGCTATTAAGCTTTTTTGGAGGTCCTAAGAGTGTCCCTCAAAATAGCATATCACTGTCAGTAAGAAAAAGGAGCAAGGATGAAAAGTAGCCCTGTAGCCCTTCACATCAAAAGTGTCAGTAAAGAATATGAAGGAAATGAAAATAAAAATGTTTGCTTGCATAATCATCATGCAAGTGTCTCCTGTTTCTAAGAAAGTGACTACTTCAGGTCAGGGTATTTCTTCATAATTAAGAGGCCTCATTGTAATTTTTGTCTCTCATTTGTGTACATATTTAAGCTTGTCTCAGAGTAACTTATCCTTTCACCATTCAAAATCAACAAGATTCTGAGCCTGATTTCCCTACCATAGCAAACTCTGAAACGTAAAGTTACACATTGTCTTTTAAAGGGCAGATCCTTCAAGATCCAAGATTATGGTCCTTCAAAGGCATAAACTACACACTGAACCTCAGAAAACCCCTAGAAATCCATGTGCTTTTAGTGCTGGCTTAAAGTTAACAAACCATCAGGTTGATATTCAGGATATTGCTCATTTCCATAACGTCTTGTTGAACTAGGTGCTAAACATGAAATCACTATGAATGTATCTAGCTGACAAGTATGAAGCTTATAAATTGTTCAAGAATGCATGGTACATGAAGGTATTTTCCAATGATTAATTAATGTGAATTGGTTCATAAAGATATCTGTAATTCAAATCCAAATTTCAGGGCATTGGTAGCCTGACAAGTTGTCTTTCAGAAAATCTGAGATTCTTTTTTGAAATGGCTTTGAATGGTTGACATGACTCTTATCCTGAAAGTATCAAAGCAACTTACACATGAAAGTGTATAACTGCAACAAAGAGAACTTCAAAAACTAGGATGGAATGAAATACAAATCTTTCATTTCTAATTGCAGAACTCATTTCTTTAAATTATCTTTC
>NW_009628306.1:15078-33092 GCF_000690535.1 Cariama cristata | reverse complement strand
TGAACTCAGTTCATACAAAGTTCCTACAAGCTAGTAAGTTTATTTTTTCTATCATCTGGAAAAGAAGAGAGATTATACTGGTTATTACTGTTCAATTATTTGAGAGGTACTTATACATCATAGCAGAGCTAGCTATATAACTCCAAGACAATCAGAAGTCTATTCAAAGCGTGAATTGTTAACTGCAACCTTCTTATTTATAAAGGGCTTTAAACTATGGTTTTGTGACTCAAATCCTCTTTTTTCCCCTCCACATTCTAAGTAGCCAGGCAATTAGGTTAATAGTCAAGCTACCTGTGGATAAGAACATCAGGAAATACCTATGTTCCTGTTGTATATTATTACGGTGTTTGTGATATGTTTGGTAATGAGAAAAAATAAATACCAGAGGCACATGATTATTTCTGTAATTTAACTTGCATTTTTCTAAAACCACTAATAACTAGGATAATTTAGATCTCATAAAAGAGACAGAGATGTGCTACTGAGTCTAAAAATCAAAGAGCATGAAAGCCTTTTACTACAAGATTTAATCAGATGTGTTCAATATAAGTATCTGCCATCTGAATCTTATCATTCTTATTCATATTTCCTTTTTGTCCACTTAGCATCATTGGATGCAATAACGCAGAGAATGAATCAGCACAAACCAACTCCATTTTGCCAGATGTGTTCTGTGACATTTGCTCTAAAACAAGAGTTTAGCATAGTTTGCAGTAAAACATAAAAACCAATACAAACAAACAAAAAATCCCAACCCCAAATCACAAACAATTCCCCTCAAAAAGAAATTAATGACACCACCACCACTAATTAGCAGTGGCACTTTACAAAAGACTAGAACACTTCCCTGTGTGCCTAGCAAATGTAAATCCCACATCTGAAGTAATCTTCCAGATTTTCATAATTTTTAACCTATGTGTGTCTGTGGATGACTCCAAACAAAGATGAAAGTTTGTTGACTCAGAGTGTGAGGCAAGCCAGGAAACTGTAAAATAAAGTACAAGTTGCTGTAGCAATCACAGTTCAACAACCTCCTGGTGAAAGGAGTGCAGGACACCAACCAAATTTTTAGCTATTTACTTTCCATTTCAATGCACTGTTTTGTAGCTTAAGGCCCTATGACATCTGCTCTGCACAATGCTCCGATACCAAACCTGGTACGTTCACATACCCTGGTGGGGACCCCATAATGCCATCACACATCAACAAGCCACACACACAAACTTGAGCTCTATCAAAAAACCACACTCAGGTCTTTTCTTTTAGGAGTCTGATTAATCAATTATGTCATTAGATGGTCTTCTTAAAACAAATTATTTCACAGTATAAATAACATTATAAACAAAGGCATTCCAATAACAGCACAAATGTTTCTTAACTCCAAGTCTACTATTCCTCAATGCCATCTTATGCAGGTCTAACTCCTCTTCAGACATGCTGATGTTGTTTTATTCCTTATTACTTTCATAACAGTCAACCAGCATTTAATTTGATTATTTTAACTCCTATTCAGCTCTGCTGGGATAGAGTTAATTATCTTCAGAGTAACTAGCATGGGGCTGTGTTTTGGATTTGTGCTGGAAACAGCGTTGATAACACAGCGATGTTTTAGTTACTGCTGAGCAGGGCTTACCCAGAGTCAAGGTCTTTTCTGCTCCTCACCCCACCCCACCCATGAGGAGGCTGGGGAGGGGGGCACAAGGACTTGGGAGGGGACAGGGCTGGGACAGCTGACCCCAACTGACCCAAGGGATATCCTGCACCATATGATGTCATGCACAGCAATAAAAGCTGGGGGAAGAAGGGGGAATGGAGGGACATTCAGATTTACGGCATTTGTCTTCCCAAGTAACCATTATCCATGATGGAGCCCTGCTTCCTGGAGATGGCTGAACACCTGCCTGCTAACGGGAAGCAGTGGATGAATTCCTTGTTTTGTTTTACCTATTAAAGTGCCTTTATCTTAACCCATGAGTTTTCTCACTTTTACCTTTCTGATTCTCTCCCCCATCCCACCGGGGGAAGCAGCTGTGTGGTGTTTAGTTGCTGGCTGGGGTTAAACCATGACACCCTGGCTGCTCAGTTTCCTTATAAAACTTTTTAAAGAAGTTTTGCCAAAGCCTTTAGGAAATCCAATGAGATTATAGAATCAGAATGCATTGCTTGGCAGCTCCTGAGCCAGACTTAAGAACAGTACATACACAGCATGTACCTCAAAGAGCGATGCCATATCTAAACTCTACTGCAAACCTGATAATTGTTCTAATTTAGCTGACTTGTTGGGGGAAGAGTAAGTGCAGTCCTTTGAAAGACAGACTGCACCAAATTTTTATTTAAGTTATCCAAACCTTCCTGATAAGGCTCTTGTTATTACTTTTCCTTACATTTAATTGCAAAAGGCATAAAGGCTGGCTACATGACATATGTGTAAGGAGACAATGTCTTTTTCTGCTTCTAGGAGCAGGACAATCCAAATTTGGCATGGCTACCTGAAAAGGTTCCCCAGTTGTTTCACAATTACTATAGTCTCTAGAAACAGAGATGGAATTGGGACATAAATAGAAGGCATCAAACAGTGGTACTTTGTCTATGTTTAACTAAATATTATAACTATTTGTAGTTTTTGTTACTATATGTGTTATCCTTTCACTCCTGAAACCAAGAATATAATTTGCAGGTAAGAGAGTCTTGCTTTGAACCCGCAATGAGAACACCATGTGGCAAGGGTTCAGCTATTAGTTTCAAATTCATTTTAGGTCTGTGAAATGCAGTTAATTCATTAAAATGCAATTATGCAATACAAATTCAGATAGAGTAAAATGCTCTTCTTTTTAGTTCATTTCCATGTTAAATTAAAGATCTTAACCTGTGTATTTGTGTATTATGGTTACCTTTATTACATTAAAAGGAAGAATCCTCATTTTCAAAAAAATTCCTAAAAAATATTAAAGACATCGAATAATTTCCTTTTGCTGATTTAAACACAACTCCTTTCCTTTCACTTTAATTTATAATAGCTCTGGAAATGGCTCATCTAAGTCTTCCTATGTTTCTAATAATGCTACTATTTTATGGGGGAAAGTTTAAATGTGTTTTGGGGAAGAAGCATTATAAGTTATCATTAGACAAATCTACCAAGGCTTATATTTTTCATATATAACATCAGTACATATATACACATTCAACATACCTAACTCAACAGCATGTTCAAATATTACACCTCAGAAAATGCTCATCAACGTATGTTCTCAGCTAACCAGGAGCATTTACGTAAAGATGTTAACTTTCCTTATACATTTGAACACAATCAGTGTATATATATGGATCAAGTAGTGCATAGTTAACTCTGCCTGTTGGAGAAAGCTATGGGGCCATTGCCTCTTTCAAAGACATTACAGCTGTGGTCCACAAAGCATTGCTCACAGTCTAATGGCTAAGGACCCCACAACAATATTGAAATCAAACACTCACTCACCCCAGGCTCCAATGATGTGTTTGCATCAGATACTGCAGTGCCTTCTTACTGCTAAGAAGAACAGCAAGCCCTGCAAGAAAAGTAACCGTTAGAAATATGAAAGTGGGGAGCTTGGCATACACAGGTTTCACCACTCACAGGCTGGGAAGTTTGTGCTTCAACTAGTTCACTGGTAGGGTCTTCAACTGGTGGGGTCTCAGCTCCACCAATACACTAAACACATATCCTTCATGCAGCGCAGCTGGGAAAGGCACTAAAGCCTTAAGGATCAGCTGGCTCCTTTGAGAATGTCCACAATTAACAAATCCTTTACAGCTGTATTCAATAACTTTTTGGCATGGAGACAGGACTCTTTTTTAATGATGCCAACCATATGTTCCAGTTAGCTACTCTTTTTCTTACCTATCAACATGTATTAGTACTACTAACAGTTAGACAAATTTTCTTTCCAGTTCAAATATACCATCAGATGGTCTCATCCTGAATATTTAGTTCAATTTCATTAGCAAACACTGAATAAGATTATAATTTTAGAATCTTGATGCTAACAGCATGTTTCAGCATCCTTCTACTACATAGTTTACTCTGAACAGGCAATCACATACAATCATCTCAGAAATATTGTTTCAAATGTTAGTTCAAACCAAATACTAGTTAAAAAACACACACACACAATTATTTTAAAATTTTTGTTTAATTCTTTTGCTACTTTTTCTACTTTCAGTTATGTTCATAATCTATCACTATCAGTAAGATCTGAAATGACTAATTATCGTGAAAAGATTATTCAAACTCAAACTCACTGAAAAGAACCCCAGTCAAATATGAGACATTTCCATGACAACTTCAGTCAAGCTTTACTGATTTGGCTCACTTACAAATCAGGAGTAGTTCCAATAAATATGTAAGTACTGTCGTTAGGTGGGTAAAAACTGCAGAGAGGTCTATGGATTTACCTCTGCTTAATCAGATGTCAGTGTGGCCTTGTGCCTCTGGTTTTGCCTGTGTTTCACAATTCAGCAGTGACCACTATTTTGAACAGGATACTAAATGTAAATGGTCACATTAATGTTAACAAAACATCTTTGCAAGCAGCACTGAAGAGGACGTAGTGAGCAGCATGTGGCTGTAACTTTGCATTTGGTACTTAGAAGCCGGCAGTGTTTTGTAATCCAGGTGGAAGTTCAAAGAATATGCAGTGCATAATGGTCTTCAGATTTGCACATCCTTAATGAACCCCACATCCTCCTCCAAAAACAAACAAAAAAACCCAACTTGGAAATAAAAAGTAAAGGAAGTTCTGGAATAAAGGAACAGTGTTGAGAAAATTAAAGTAAACCATTATTTTCTTTTTAATTAAAAACAAAAACAAAACCAGGACCCATTCTAACATAACTCTAATTCTGCTTCTGGCTGGCAGTTAAAATCCTATGACTTCTTTTTTATTTTAGTCGTAAGCTTTCATCTCTTGAAGCAACATGGCACAAGCTATGGGTACCAGCTTATTAAAGTTCAAGCCATTGTTAAAAGCAAATACCTACTGACCACAAGCTGATGTAAGTAAGAACTCTTTAAATTGTTTACAAAGAGTACCTGTACCTGACCAAAAAAAAAAAAAAAGGAATAAAACTGACTCCTAGTTTATTTTCAAATATTTCAACTCTCTTCTCTAGGAAACAATTAGTTTCCCAAATTATTTGAGAACAGAGGTGCTACAGCCACATTTTCTCACATCAGTGGAGTTCCTTGGTTGCAGATGTGTGGAACTGGCAGTAGAAATTGCCTTCTAGTATTTGAAGTTATTCCTAGCTACAAACAAAGCCACAGGGAGATTTGTCCTTTGTCAATTGTCAATGTATCTATCCTTCATTTGGGAATAAAAATCCATCAGGTTATTTCTATTGTGGATTCCTTGTATAAGTGGAATGTTTAAGAGGCATTCTTGTGCCACGATGAAATAACGGTTCTTTGGTTTACGGCACCCATTCTGGGTGTCCGTTCTTTTCAAAGCATTTCCCCAAAGCAGTTCGCAGAACCAAACTGATCTGAAGTAAACTCTCCAACACAACTACCGGGCTGAATGTTGAATCTTTTGCATCAAATATCCTCACCCCCATAATGAAGCAAATGTTAACAATGCAAAATTTCTATCATTGGTTAAATTGAAATTAAGAAAAATTCCTGAACTGCTTCAAGTCTGGCAAGGAATACACTGGCAATATCCAGAGCAGAATCCGTAAACCTTGACTGTTCACCTGTAGCTCTGGCAAGCTCACAAATACAAATAGAAATTTATCTTTGTTAAAAGTGATTATTGTTAAATATGATAAATCATTTAAGAGCAGTATTTCTGTAGCATTTCCAAGTGATTAATTTTCAAATATAAATTCTGTTACATGAGTGCATGCTGAATTTAATCTTGTGGTCTTTAGTGTCACAATGCATAAGCAAGTGTTACTGAATAGTCCAGGTAGTATTAGGTTCAAGAACAGGTAGGAATGATTATAAAAGATGGAATATTTTACAAACTCAATTGGAATAATGATAGGCTAGGACACACATATTCTGTCAGAGTAGTTCTATAGTTTTGATACAGAAGTATCAAAGATTTGAATACTATGGAAAGTCAGTTCTGAAAGCAATCTACATCACTGACAAAAGAAATTCCTCCAGATGGTTGCTCTCCATATCCTGCTGTAAAGTCAAAGAAAGTACAAATATAAAAAAAAAAATTAGTTTTTTTTAAACCCATTGTGTCCAAAAATGAGAATTATTTAGGAAATAAATATCTGTAAATTAGGGAACATTGTGTATTTTAATATTTATATTGTCTTGTCATAACAAATATTTTCAGCATATCAAATGTTTCATATACACATATATACACATATATACATTCACATACAAACCATAACAGTGTTAATTATCAAAATAACTGTACTTTCCATTTAGACCTGGATAAGCAAAATACTTAGGTATACATATAACCTATGTTGAGATTGTCCTTGTACATATGTGTGATGCACTGGTCTGACCAAGATCAGGGGTTTGACATTCATAATTTAGGTGTGCATTTGGTTGAATACATCTCAGGGACACCTAACCTCAAATTATATTCATGGCTATACACATATATTTCCATACGTAGTAGAGGAGAGACATAGGAAGTATATGACTGTAAGGTTACAGGTTATTTTAACGGTGAACGTATTTTAAAGTGAGACATCTACAAACCATTAAAATAGCATGAATTATCCCATCATTCCCTTCAGCTGACAAAGAAGTTTTTAATGTGAAGTCAAACATCCCTATGAAAAATGGTTTTAAGCAACTCTCTTAACTGCCTTTGCCCCACCTATTGGATAGCAGTTTACAGTGTTGGACACAACTGGTATTTTTATGTAGTCTGCGATGACAGCCGCTGTGTTTCTCCTGGCCTATTTGCAAGATTCTTTTATCATCATGAGCAGTGATAGGGTGTTTCCATTCCTCTTCCCTCTGCATCACCTTTATAATCATTTTTGAGCAATTTTTCTTTCATACTTGCTATTTCTATTATTTCTTGGCCAGTCAGTTGCCCATGCCCCTCTGCAGCACTGCCAATGACCTTCTAAGATAATGAGCATATCACTTCTCCAATGCATCTTTTCTCAAACAGGGTGGTGCCTCAGATTCCGAATCCGTACAGAAAACCCTCAAGCCTCTGTGTGGCAACGTGATGTTGCACTGCACAAACCATGCCACAAAGTAAAAGTTATCAGTTTATTGCAGGGTGCCAGCAGATAGTAATATTGAACTGCATCTCCTGGGGCAGCTCCAAACTAGAACTGAGCCAACACCTCTGAGGAATGTAGGATTTTAGTGTAGAATTCCAATGCCAATCAATCATTCAGCATGAAAGATTAAATACAAGTAGAAAGATGAAAGTTAACAAAAAGCAATTGAAATACATCACAATCTTTTCTCAAATATTTTGTGGGCTTCATAGAAGGAAAACCTGTAACTGTTGAAATAAAATATAGCAGACTGCAGAAATCTCCTCATGCAATCTTTGCTTTCAGTTGTTTATCTCAACATAATTTCAGTATGGTTTTTACATATTTAATTTTTTTAACAGAACACAGATATATATGCGTCAATAAAGAAACATCTTTAAATGTTAAAAAAAACCTAATTGCGGAAAGACTACTTCCTTGATAATCATATGAACTATTTTGGCATAAAATCCCTCAGTTTCTGTAGATCTCATATTTTACTTATTATCACTGTGTTTTAAACATTTGAGCTTTAATTCATAGCATTTGGAAGACTAAAATATAGTTATGAAGTATGATGGTAAGTTAAAAAACAATAGCAGCTTAGCTAATGCTAGTCCCAGATGACAGATCACTTGAATATGATATAAAAATAATCCTTTTCAGGGATTTGGGATTTATTCTTTTCTTATGCAAGACACTGCAATTTGTCAGTGAACCATAGTCAGGTCAGTGTAGTGAGGTTGTGCCAGACAGCTATGAGAAAAATAATTTCTTTTTAAAAGCAAATTGGAGATCTCAGTCTTCTTTGAATAGGGTATAAACATGGTGCATTTTTTTCTTCTAAAATGCAATTTCAGTGTTACATTAAATAGTTTAATAACGTTGTCCTAGTATCTCCTGTTAGAATCAGTTTAATACCATATAATATGGCTTTATTCAGCCATAGTTATTATTTAGTACCAGTGATTTTAGTTTGCCCCAAATATTTAGGAAATGGTTAGTAAGAATCTTATTTTTTGGTGAATAGCAAACAAAAGCCACATGATTTTTATTTCACTTTTTTTCAACAATCCATTAAAGAAAGAAGAAATATCATGTGATTTAGGTGAATAATCATACGTCACAACTAATGGCAGTAAATAATCATCCTGCAAAATTTGCAAACAAACCACAGGTGTAAATAATCTGCATAAATCCTTCAGCTAATAATTTGATACACCTAACAAACAAAACAGCCAAGACTACTCATAAATGATTTGTGAAAATAAATTAATATGATTTGCCATTGATTATTCTTGTTGACTTGACCACCCCGCTAAAGTTTTCTAAACTAAGTCAACTAACTTCTACAAGATCTGTGTTAATATTTAAATTGCGTAAAATAGTATTTTCTAAAATAAAATTCTAAATACTTATTTTGTAACTCATTTATAATGAATTTAACAGGCTTTAGTCTTGTTATGATGTCATATATACACATCAATATCCTTTTTGTACAATCTCGCAAGGTGGTCAACTCATTGAACATCACAAAGAGCTGGAAACCATGGAAGATAGCCAAAGAAGAGAAGCGAAGAATCACACAAACACTGGAGAGCTAGGAAATAGCCAATGACAATAATAAAAGATGAAAATGACAATAGAAGAGAACTCAAAGAACATTAGGAAAAGCTGTATTGTTCTTTGGAATTTTTCTACTGCCTTCAGTTAAGCTATAGGTCTAACCTTAGAGTGGCTTAGGAAAATGGGAAAGGAATGAGAGGAAATTAAGTTTTAAAGAAGAAACAAAAAGGTTTAAATAGATATCTTTGAAGCTCTTTAGTTAAAGAAACTTTTAAAATGCATTTTAAATGTGTCTCTTAAGTAGCTGTGGAAATTGTAGAATAGTAGCATTATGTTCTAAAGAAGACACATAAAAAGATTTCAAAACTTCCAGTAAGATGGAAATTAGTGAAACACACTCTTTTGCCTAGGTTGTATCCCCTTGTCAGTTTTTACTGTAACACAGACTGTAACATGCATAAGTCCTGTACAGGTGACTGGAAACGGGAAAGGGTATTCCTCTTCTACAATGGATGTACTTTGAGGGGTTGTATACTTAGACCATAAATACTCTAAATCCAAAAAAAGTGCAAGGTTTCTAGAACACAGAAAAAGAGTCAAATGTATTAAAACTCTTATTTTGACCTTTTATGTCAACTTTAAAAAGCACTCTATGCTCAGGTACTTCAGATTTTACACATAAACCAAAAATGTCTCCATGATATCAACTTGTCCAAGAAATAACAACAGCAATGGCTGTTTGCTCATGACAGCTACAGTTCCAATCACTCTGCACTTCCACAGTGTGTTCCAGTGGATCCTTGAGTTATTCACAGCTAATTTCTTAAATGTCACAGCAGCTTTATGAAGGTCTGCAGCATCACTGGAATACCAATATTTTTGAAAAAACCTCTAAAATGCAAACATTAACCATTAATATCAGTATGAAAAAGATACCTAAAACTCGTATATTTCAGCCATTAACTGCCATATATCCCTTTAGTACGGGTTACCTTTCTTTCCTTTTATGGAAATATTTTGAAAAAAACAAGACACAACTGAGCAAAGAGTTAACGTATCATCTCTGGAAGATATTACAACTGCGTGTGTAAAATCTTGAGAGGTACCACCTTTCAAATGGCTAAAACTGCAATGTAAAATAGTTATAGGGGATGGAGATGCGATACATATGTCTCAATGTAGAGATCAAAGAACCTTGGGTAAAGATCTTTCACTGATAAAGCATTATTAAGGTGATAAAGGTACAGCCAATTTTAGATTACTGTAGTACAGATCTCATGGAAAAGTGAATCCCAACAAGAGGGATAGTCTGGCTGGCTGACACCTGCAATTGATACTCATGAAAACAACAAATCCATCTGCTTAACAATTTCCTATGCCTCTCTCTGTGCTCAGCCTCTCTTGCTGCCCTTTTGTAAGTAGCTCATTCTCGAATACTGGCAATATGTTAACATGTGAGTTGGTTGGCTCCCAGGTGAGGAAGGGAGAACGGGCAACTTCATAAGCAAGGTTATTTTCCCTGTATAGGGATTTTGAACATGAGTGGTTCTATCTGTAAGCCAAAACTGAAGTGTCAAATCCTAGATGGGGAAAATAGATCCTAAGACACAGATTAATTTTTTTCCATTAGAATTTTTATTTTCCCTTCTAAAGGTCATTCCATGACTACATAACTAATGAGAAAGGATATATTCCTTGAGTCATCTGGGATCTGCCGCAGCACATCTGCCCAAAGGTGTAGCTACTGAACTGTGACATTCCAGACAGATGAGGAGCTGCAGCTGCAGCTCATATCAAAGCTTGCGTGGCAGTTCATATTTGCCAATATATCTTTCAGGCTAAAAAGATGCCATTTCCTCCCTGGTGATTTCACAAGCAACTTTCATCAAGAGTTTGTTGTAAATTTGGCATGGCAAGGGTTTGCAAGAACATACTGGCCAAGACACACAGGTTTCCTTTATGAGAATATATATGCTTTAGTCTTCTCTGGATGATAATATGAACCCTAAGCATTTCTGAGTTTAGTCCTCCAGGACTCCAGAAAGAATAAAAGGGAAAAGAGGGCATGCATCTCTGACTTGCTTGCTAATGTACACATTTATGATACTGTGCTCCCTTCAGTCATTTTTGACTACTTTGCCACTTAAAAATACATGCATCTAAAATGAAACAAAACCCAGAAAAGCTAGAACTTACTATTCTGCTGTGTCATATAAATATTCAATTAAATGCTGCAACTGAGATATCCGAGATAACTGAAATATTCCCAATGTTTGTAGCTTGACACTTAGCTGTTATTTAAAGCCTAGTCTACATAAAAAGCAGCAGCAGCTTAAAATTGTTCCTGTAAGTTAATTTTTTTCCAGCTATATTTTAAAAAAGAGACACTTTCTACTCCCAATCTCTGTTCAGAGTAACCCTCACCACCCATTTTCTTCTCCTATTTTTCTGCTAAATTTTCTCATCTGTTTTAATACATTTTGTTAAGGATGTTGGCACTGTAATGGCTTCTTTTAATTCTACTTAATATTTTTTCTGTGTACTATGGCAGTTGTCTTATCCTGTTTGAAAGCTTTTCAAAGAAATATGCACTGCACTACCTGCAGAAGTGTACCACATTCTGGTACTGATGAAAAGGAGGCAAGAATGCCAGATTAAAAATCACCCTGTGCTCTCAGGCCTTGAGATTTCTGATTCAGGAAATGTCAACAGACGAGTGCTCGCTGATTCGAGCAGCCGCAGTGGGCTGTGCTGAGGGCTGGGGCAGATGCTGCTTACTTGGTTGAACATTGTTCATTCAACACTCTTTTCTCACCAATTCGGCAAATTTCCCCTTGTCATTTTATGCTCAAATCTAAGTGAAACAAAAAAGTCTGCTTATGTTTACCAGGCAGGTTTCATCCAAATTTTACAGTTATAATTAAAAGTTACATTTTGATTAAGGAAATTATGAATTACAATAAAGTGCAAGGAACATGCAAAATGAATAATTAACATTGTATAGACTTCAGTATCATAATTAAGATTAAATACTACATATATTCAAACTGGATTAGCACATCCACTGAAAGCTGTTATGTGCTCAGTAGGAGAGTCTATGCATTCACAAAATAATGTTTTATGAGGAGTATTCTAGCAACATTAAGCATAAGGTTGTCATATATAAAATGATTAATGTTTTATACAAGAGAAGCTGTAATTCCAGTAAATGAAGTCATTTCATCTCCCTGCTGCTTCTACCTTTAGGAATATACTGTAAATGAAAAGTGGCTCAATGTGAAGTCTAGTTAAATAGAATATGAATCCTCTTGTTTGAAGTTAATGAGACTTGGAAACCTGCATTTAAAAAAATGTTGTGATTTTAAATCACCAGTTTCATTCAGATTTGCATGCAGCACGTTCATTCTCGTTCTATGAACGTTTCCACATTCTTAGCTACGTAGGACAGGATGTCACCTAGCTTTGCCTGATCTTTGTTTGCAATGTGTCCCCCACTTACAGCTACTTCTCGATACATCTCAACTGATCTCAGTCCTCCAAGAGCACACACATAGCTTCCATAAGCTACAAAGAGAATGCTGCTTGAATTTAAGCACACACTTAAGCAGGCATTGTTGAAAGCTAGGAAGTCTCTCTATTGCTTGAAAGACTATTGCTGTTCACCTTCAAGGACTTGTTTCTTTATAATGGGGAGGATTGCTTAAGAGAACCTGTGATAATGGAAAGTAGGTGAAGTATGAATCTGCAAAAATGCTCAAACACAACAGCAGCGAGAAAAGTGACTCCTTGGCTACTGATTACGCAGTCATTTTGTCAAGGCTGAGTACGTACAGATTGCTGGGGTATTACTCTCAGCAGTAAAATGTCCGTCTGCAGAAGGGATCCTGACAAGTTGCCAGCTGCTCCAAGCTAACAGATCAAAGGAGAAATTTTCTCCTCAAGAGAACAGAAGATGGCAAGGTTAAATCATGTCTACGTACAGGAGTGACAGGAATGTCAGATGTAGATAAGGCAATATATGTATTGGTATTTATTGTTTTAAATCTGCTTCATCTAAAGAAGTAGCTGCTCTTCAGGACACACAGGTTTCAAACTGGGAGACCCAGGTCAAACATGGTGGGAAAAATATTGTGCATTATGCTCAATGCCGTCACCTTTTAACTAAATTGATCTTGGTTGTAAAGTCTCAGAAAAGGGGGTAACTCACTTTATACCACAAGTTAATAAACTATTTGGCAGACTTTGCCCACTCGCCATTGTTAGACGAACAGGTTGTATGGCTGGGTGGAGGCTCTTCAGTAAGAGATTGTGCAGCACAAGACTGCAGCCCGTGGTGCAGCACACCAGTGATTTTTCAGACAAAAGCTGCAGTCACTTTTCTATTGTCGGTGTTCTCTTACGCATGAGAAGGGCTGGCTGGGATCCTTGCTGGGCCCCTGCCCAAACAGAGATAATTAGTAGTGCTGTCAGCAATAGCAGACACATTGCCTTTACTTAACCTCGGTGGGCCTGACCAAACCCCGGCTTTCCTGTGCTGTGCCTGGCACGGTGATGAACTGCTCGTAGCCTTTACACACACATTTTCTTCTAAGTGGAGAAGGTATAACTAGATTTTGATAACATTAAGAATCTTCAAAGAAAACAGATTTTTTTTTCCCATAAAAGGGAAATGGAAATAATTTTCCTTTTCTATCCTGAGTTTACAGCAGTGCCTCAAAAACATTTTTGGAAAACTTCCACACCTGTTTAACCAAATGAGAGGATGCAGCTCCTGAGGAGCTGTTTTCTGATTTACATGCAGCTGGATTTCACATAAACACAGTTTTATGTCCTCCTGTGGAGTAAATCTTTTTTCTCATGGTAGTAAGAAAAAGTCTATGCAAACATAAACTATTAGATTAGAAAGCTGAATTGTACAGTCCCAATTTTTAAAATAGCTTCCTAATGTAAAAATCTTGGCAAGATGCATAATGCTATTGTCAACAGAAAAAAAAAAAAAAAAAAAAAAAGAGTTGCAGCTCCCATGCTTGCTGGAACCCATGTATTAGTTACCAAAGGTGAATAAGCCACAGATCCAAGAAACAGCTGGTTTGCAAGTTTTAGTTGTACTCATTAAAAATCATAAATCACTGTTTAGGATATGGAAGGCTATTGTTTCACTGTTTTGTGTTGTATCTGTTTATATGTGCCTGCTGTTTATATGTCCCCTGCATTCTAGTTAGTATGTGAGTGTGCTGGATCAGAGACTTCATTTTGGTTCCTTGTACAGGGATTAACATAGCCTGAATATTGTCTGTGACGGAGGCCTCTAATACAATATAAATGATAAATATATTTTCATGCTAAGGCAGGCCAGGCTCAGAACGGTCTTTCTGATGAAGGACATATACAGGCACAGCTAACAGTGTATTAGGTGAACACTTTTACTATATTTCTGTGAAAGTAGGGGAGGCAGGAGATGCTGTCAGCAGGCAGGAAGGAAACACTGATCCATGGAAACCTGTTGGTACGTGAGGCCGTGGCTCCCAGCCCAGCCCCTGAGCAGCAGCCGCACGCTGGCGCGGGTACGTGGTGAGAGCCAGCGTCTGGGCTTTGGCTGCCTGGGAGCAGGGCGAGGGTGAGAGACTGGGATTTGGTCTGGGGTGCTGAAAGCTCTGGTCTTCCTCCTTTCACCGGAGCTCATGGGCCCTGAAACTGCCAGTGGGAAACAGACTGGCTTCTAAGTCATTTTATGCTCTCTTGTGTCATAGCTGCTTTTAATTTTAAAGACTGAGTTCAATTGTTTAAAACAGCCTGGAAACTTGGGGATTATAAGGAAATCACAGGTGTAGCCACTGCTTTATATTGTGAAATATTCATACAGATACAACTAGATCAATCTTATAGATTGCATGATTTTGAGAAATCTTCCTCCAGAAACAAGGTGCAAGCCTGCAATGAAAGAAAATGACAAAGTGGATCACATGTCTCAGGGGGCCAACCACAAGGAAATCTCTGTGTGCCTTGTCTTACAACACATGAAGCTCTCCTGGAGCTAAGGAGTAGCTTATCAGCTAGGATAAAAAGCATAGAGTATGCCAAAGAGCTTAGTAATTTATTTTTTTTTGTCCCCCACCGGGAATCCCCTGTCAGCCCAAAGGTATACAGAAAGGATTCAGATAACTGCTCAGAGCCCTTCCTATGCAAGAGCACATCCCAGAAATGTCAGGGAGGCCTGTAAGAATGCAGAGCATGTGTGCTATTCTGCTATGGCCATCCTACCTCCTGGGGAAAGCATCACGTTTCAAAGGGCAAAAATGAAGTGACAGGTTATCTTTCCACTTCAAAATTGTAAAATTCATCTGTCCACTCATACATTCATTGCTGTCATTGGCAGAATGAAGTCCAGTTAACTTATTCACCTGTTAACTTTGCTAGGCAAAAAGTATGTCTTAATATGTACAACTACATACATTCAGGGAAATCCATCTCTTAGAAGAGGGAATGTGTCTGGCTTAGGATGCTGAAAAGTCCCGCTCAAACCACAATATTCCTAAAATTTAAACCATATTTGACTATCACATGATTTTAGATATTGGAGTGCAGCAGGCTACAAGGAAGATGGTCTCCAGTGACACACAATATAACCAACCTTGCATGTGAGAACAGAATGGAAGCTGCTAAAACCAGAACGTAGGATTTATAACATAGGAGTGGAAAGACCGTCCACTCATGCAATAACCACACAAATGGCTTTTGTTTTTTCTGCTTCTATCATAATTTTACGTAGATATTTCAGAGATGTCAAAGAAAACTTCCAAGAGACTTTTCAAAGCACAAAGAAGATTTTGATTTGTACCAAGACTAAAAAGAAGCATTGGAAGATTACTCTTGATCATGCAAATTCACTGGCCAGTTCCTGACAGATAAAGTAATCAGAAATAATAGGTTCATCCAGAAACATCAATGGGTGTTCGCATTATATGAGGAATAAATCTTGCTTTGCTAAGGAAAAGCTGTGAAACATCTCTAAAATAAGAATAAATAATCAGCATAGCCCCTTTTTGGAAGTTACTACTGCATTTCTCAGGTTAGTGAATACTTCAACCACATACCCACCCCAGGCAGCATTACTAAGCTATGGCAACAATAAAGGATACAGACAAGTCTATGAAAAATGTAATTCCTGTGTTCTTGCAAAGGTTCTTGAGTGTTTTTTATATGCTTCTCTGCAGCTGTTGTAGAAAGCATGCAGAAATTAATTCTATGAGGATATAGGTAAAAAAATAGCAAAATTGAGAAGGGCAAATTGAGAAAATCTTCAACTTGGAGTGCAAATTATTTTTTATTTAGAAATGCAGAATTTGCATGCAAAAATACTTTATGGATTTATAACGTGTTTAGATCTCACGCTGAATGTCAGAGACTACCACCATAACCATAAATTATTTTTATAGTGATACAATTGCAAGTATTAATACTACATAGCATTAATAGCCTTATCAATTACAATGCCATAAAAATATTTTATAGCATTATAAACTTTGATATTAGTACAACCAGGCATCAATAGTAGTAATTCAAAGTTTCCTGTTACATGTTTAAGTTCAAATTTGATGTAAATGTGTATTGCCACACAGAATAATTTTCACATGCCAATTTTAAATACTGTCTGAGACAAATAAGCTCTCCTAAATGGAAATACGTCTTGGAGTCTGCCTTCATTGAATCAAGCTATTTTATGCTGAAAATGGTACCAAGGTAAAAATGTCACGTTTTTTCATTAAGGCAAACAGTAGTGATCCATAAATCACAGAGAAACAAAATCTTGAGCAATACAAGAAAAGTATCATCTTTTTCATTTCGAGGGTAAGAAATTGTGCAGAAAAAGGCATAGAAATGAGCGTGACACATTTATATTTATTTAACAAAATTAGACTCCAATTAGCCCTGCTGAAGAATCCTTTAGTAAGCCTTTTAAGGCCACCTCTGGTCTTGAATTCACAGGCCTCAGTAGATAAAACGATTTTGTTCATATTTCTTGTAGAGTCAATCCCCACTGTTTCTGTGTTTGTTTATAAAGAGACACAATAGGCTCTGTCCAGGCTAAAGGCAGGGTGGGACATCAAATACTGTTTTTTCATGCAAATTTCAACATTTTAATGACAAGAACGTTTTCCACTGGAACATCCCTGGCTTATCTGGTAAACTGTGGTCTTTCCATTGCACAGTGCCTGCATGTCAGCATGCCACCACAGTATTTCCTCTGCAGGCTGATATTACTCAACCTCTGCATTCAAAATATTTTTCTGCAAAAAAACCTAGAAATACAATCTTCTCCTAAGTAACTCTAAAATGGTATTTTGAGGTTGTCATATTTACTATTTTGCTGGCGTAACATATCAGATATACTTAACATTCAAAATAAAAAATGGCTTAAGGTAAAAAGTGCTACTGTCATATTGCTTAAAGGTCATCAGATTAAAAGTTTCAATTAACTTGACGCTATCTAGGTAGTGATTGCACCCAGAACGGAACTGTGCAGACTGAGGCAAAATCTTTCATCTGAGACACTTTCATCTTGGCCTCTGGTATTGTACGGCTCACTTCAGACTAACACTTTCGGTAAATTTACCAAAATGGACTGGTGTGTTCACACTTAAGGCCTTCTCAGCTTACCTTTAAGGAAGGGACATACTGGCTTGATAAAAATGAAAGGACAGAAATGTCCTCACAGTAGACGAACAAAGTTCTGCCCTATGTTGGGTCTACTAGTTAATTAAGGCCTCAACCTAGTCAGAATGAATACTGATAACTACACTGGCACTGTAGCAGTGGTAAATTGGAGCTGTAAAGCCCAGTTGGGCACTTGGGTGTATTCCCAGGCAAACTACGTGATTTGCACTAACCTCTATGACTACTGAAGTGTTGATTATTTTTTTGTGGTGGATTGGCTACTCACATCAAATTAGATCAGTGGCACATTATGGGTGAAATTTGTCAGTTTGTACTAGCGAAACATTTGGCCCCATTTTCTTTTTCTTTTTCACATATTCTCACCAAATGAGAAACATTTTTTTGAAAATGGCCTTCAAGTCTTGTATATGTTGTAACCTGCTTCAGCATGGAAAGAATGGAAGATGGTAAATATGATACAATTTTTATAAAGTAGGAACTCAGAATTTTTTAAAGAAGGAATTCAGAAAAATACAGCAAATCATTTCAGGTAGATTAGC
>NW_009628306.1:0-15047 GCF_000690535.1 Cariama cristata | reverse complement strand
TGCTTAAAGAGAGTAGAATTGGCAGATGCATGGATATGCAATATAATGGGAATAAGTAAGCACCCTTGTGGGGGTAGTGGGGCTCTACAGATGAATTTTCAAACACATCACTAATAGGGAAAGTTTATGATTGGATATCCAAAGAGTTTTCATTACCGTCTATTATAAAGTACTCTTGAAATTAAGCTGCCATGCTATACCAAATAAGCCATTGCACGGATTTGTAAGCAAATAAAAGACCTGAAATGACATTTGGGTAATAAATGGTCCATTTTCACAGTCTAAATCATTCTGAGAACTATGCTGGGGACTGTGGTGCTCAATATGTTCATAGATGACCTGGGGAAGGGATGAAGTTTTCTAATGATACAAATTTATTAATCATAGTAAAAGTGAAAAGTGAGAAGACTTACAGAATATGTAACGATATTTAGTGTCTCACTGATAAAATGGCAGAGGAAAACCAGTCTTGATAAATGCAAAATAATGCTTGCAGGGAGAAACAACTATAACTTAATATATAAAATAATGGGAACTAAACTAGCTATTACCACTCAAGGAACTCTTGAAGTTATAATAGATATTTCAATGACAATATTTGCTTAATGTTCAGTTGGAATCAAACAATTACCTAGAAAGCTACATTTTTTTTTTTCCTCTGGAAGAGGGTAGCTGTCAGTAGAAAAGAGAAGCAAGACACAGTCAGGGTATCTGCATACAGGAATATCAGCCCATCTCTGATAATATTTACACAAATTAGAAATGGATCTCTGAATCTAAAAGCTCAGAGGAATTTGCACCTGGGGCTTCATTACAGACATGGATCTAGCAGCCCAGAAACACACAGATGGAAGGGGTCCAGTAGTCAGAAGTTTTAGCCAGCTAGGAAAAGATAATTTGTCCAGAATGAGGCACAGACCCTCATCCCATATACCACATGGCATACAGCATGCAGTGTTTTTTAACAGGCTTATGATCCTATGGCAGAAATGTAAGACTCTAAGAATTATGTATGTGTTAAAGGAAAAGTGTAATATTAAAGACATTACTAGCATTCCTTGTCCCTACAACAGCAGATAATTTCTTAAGGCAAAACCATGCAGATTATCCAGCTAAGTGCTCCCCAGATACAGAAAAAGGCAGACTTCTTTCTTTCCTATCCATCCCAAATCCAATAGACTACAATTTGAGATGGGGAAAATTTTCTTCTGGGAAACAAGTCTACTGACCACTTTAATCCTGAGCAAAGGAGGGTACATGAACTAGTCACTTATGAGATTTCTTAATAACTCTAGCCATGTTAGTGCATCCCTTCAGCATCTCCTTCTAGCCATGTTAAGTTTCCAAGCTGAATCCTTCAAGCACAGAGTTAATTAATGTCAATATAAATTCAGTACCAGCAACAATCAACAAATGACAACTAAAAGTCTCAGCAGCCCCCTCTCAAGGGTACCAGCAAATCAAACACTCAAAGACAAAGGTCACAAGTTTTATTTTTTAATTCATTCATTTCTTAGTTCTATCATATTACACTGTCTCCTTCATGCTCCACCTTCTCTGGAAATGTTTCAGTACTTTCCTTTTCACTAGAACTTAGAAATCGTTCTCTGTTTTCAATTCTATGTTTATTATTGACAAAACTGAATATAGATGATCTTGTACCACTAATATCCTACTAATAAAATTCATTTTATCTTATCTCATCATCATCAAGCATAGATTTGATCAAGATCCAATGCCACCATCAGAATATTTTAAGTTTAAAAGGTACTCCAATGATTTCCCTTCAAAAAAATGCATTGGCTATAAAGAAAGCTTAGAAACTCCGTATGTCTTCTGGAAACTAAGTACCACTTGGTAGTACTGCACGCTTCATTAAAGAGACATAAGTTGGCTCTGGTGCTTTAATCAACTCTGAAAGGCACTTGTTGATACCCTTATGTCCAGAGCCTGCAGAGCCCCATTCCCGAATAACTGGTTCCATCAAGAATTGTAATGAGAAGAAATTTGTATAAGGTGGCATTTTTTCAGTCTATCAGACATGTAGGTCAATCTGCCTTATGATTAAGATTTTTGCCTAATCATGTTAAAGAGCATTAAATTTTAATTACTTGCAAATTGGATGAGAGTTCAGAGAAGCAAAATCTCTACTGACAAGAGAGCACTGTTTCCAATCTGCTGCTGCCATTTCTGCTCATGTGCCTAGCTTTAACAATATCATATATGCTTATTTGTGGCCTTATCATTTGACGGATCTAAACACTGACAGTGAAGCAAGACTGGGGTGAATATAAGGTGACATGGAACAATTACATGCCCAAATCAAAGGACTTTCTTTTGACACGTCCAGAAACTAATACTTTTATTTACACCTAGTAGACCCATAATCAACAAGTAAACATATAGATTAAAATGAAACCATCTCACAGAGTTTGGCTATACAAAAAGCTCAGCTATATATTTCAAATTCAAGCAGTACTTACAGCTCATGCAGATGCATCTGAGCTAGTTATAAATGAGCTTAGCAAGGGTCATTGCAGATGCATAGCTACAGAAAACTCAGGGAAGACTTGCTGCCTGGTTATTTACGTAGGGTTCTGGATGCCTTTTAAAATCTATGCTAAGCCATGGGCCACTGAAGCTACTCTTATTGTTTGTATTTGAGGTACTTATTTCAGAACCTGTTTGTATAATTCAGAAATCTAAGTGTATATGTACTCAGTGTGATACCCGCCGAAACTTGATCATATTCTGATGTGTAGAGTCTTCATAACATTTCACTGACTCCTTTCACTTTTTCTACTTTGGACAATTTTTCATCAAGAATATGCAACCTGCAAGCAAAAATACTGTATGCACTTGAATTCCTCCCAAAAAGAGATTCAGTGAATTCTTGGGTACATATGAAAACTGATATAACTGACTTCATGTGTAAATTTGTCTATGCATAAATAATTTAAGCGAAGTAACTTCGGTAGAAGAAAATCTGATATCATAGATGGAGACAATTGGAGGTAGAAAGAACTTAGAGATGCAAACCCCATTGAGTCAGGAAAAAAAAAAAAAAAACAGAATAAAAAGTTCTTCTTGAGGTAATTCACAGTTTAGGACTAGAAGCAACAGCTGTACATAATCAAATCAAGGAGGACTGTGATATGACAGAAAGCTGGATAGCTTTGGCTGAAGTTTAATGATTATATTGAGGGCAATTATTGTCATGATTTTTCTAATTTCTGACTCCCCATCCACACATGAGCAGTTAGAGTTCCTTGTAATATAAAAGCGTTAAGGCATGATGCTTGCAATACATTTGTGTGCTCCCTTCTGAAGTTCACTAGCCACTTAATGTTGCTAAAAGTAGAACTGGACTATTATAGAATGCACTCTGCTCTTTGCTTCCTATGGTGTGCACAATTTCAGTCTCTCTTCCCCACATTTTGTGTGATTACAGTTCAGTTTTTCAGGAAACTAAATGGATAACCAAAATCCAAAATAAAACAAAGCAAAAACTTGCCAAAGAAAGAAAATTACAGACATATTAGAAAACTGTCTTTGAATATAAGACATATAGAGCAGATTTCTTAATTTCTTCTTATCCCAACTGCATGTTCTTCATTGTTTGAATGTATATACTCTGCCAATGCATCATCTTTTGAAAATAAATTTTCTTCCAATTTTGTAGCATTGGAAACATAATTATAACAGGTATGTCAGGTATTTAATGTCACTTTCACTGTTAAGGTTAAGTCAGCTTAGTTAGGAAGCTAATGTACTTCTTCACCTTGAAGATTATGATTCACTTCTAACATTATCCTCAAATTAAAAGTTCATGTAAGTTAGCATCAGCTCAGCTCTTTCTCCTTGCAGTTCACATTGTCCTAAAGTGTTCCCTTGGGTCCTTTTTCTTAGGAAATCATTGACATTATTCTTACTTTTATTTCTCAATAAACCAGCGTGGCTGGAAATAGGTTAAAAGAGTAAAGAAATCATGACGAAAGCAGGCAATTGAAGATTTCAGGATTACATTAACAAATAAAGACCTGAGAAGAAAATATCAAGCTGGTACTGAAAACATGGAGTGCTATAATAAACATTTATGAACATTTTATGTCTGCATTCAGCTAAGGGCAGCTATTTATAACAGATGCTTACTTGCTATGAACAACCGAAAATCCCATTTGGAAAATCTGCAGTTTGTAATTTAATAGAAGGTTTTAGCCTATGATTAATAAGGCTATACCCAAGGGCACTCAGGAAGACAAAGAAAAGTTGAAAAGACCTCTTAAGAGTGCTTCCGGGACTATATACACTAGGTGTCTGGTTCCATCTAAATATTTAAAAGACGAAAAATGTTTAAAACCAAATTTCATTAGTCTAGACCTCAGGTCTTCAGATGCCAGGTTCAAAATGATGACTTGTTTCCAATACTAGTAAAGAATCGTAGAAAATAGTCATTCCACATTTTCAAAAGATGTAAAGATTTTATGTCTGTCTGCTGTAAAAGTTGTACACATGGGCCACTGACCATTATCACTAAACATGAGTAATCTCTGATAATGGAAAGACTAGAAATAGCAGTGGGACTATATTAGCTGAAGGTTTATGCTAAAGGACTGTAATCACCAGAAGACTTCATATGGGTAATGATAGGCTTTTGAACCTAGCCTAACTTTATCATAATCAGGGGCTGAAACAGGTTACATTTTACTCATCATGTAATTACATTTTGTATAAGACACAACTGAGTGAGAAATCAGCCACTTGTTAACTGTGTCATCTTGTTTAGCGGGAAACACGAACCTCAGCCTTCCACGGCTTGGAAATGCTGTGCTGAGGAAGCTGATCCGGCTGGTACTTTGCAGAAATGTGCATGTTGGGGCACTGCCAAAAATCAAAGTGTCCCTTGAGATGGGTTATAACTTCTGGGATTAAGGCACAGTGTTATACATTTTGTTGAGTTGTGGCAAATTGAGTTTGAAAATTTTAACGAGGAGACGGCCAATGGTTCTTGGAGTGTGAATCAGATCTTCATCTACTCTATAAAATGTAATTGTCATCATGCAGTACAGAGGTAATTGGTGGACACTGTAAAGACACTGGCGTTATGACTGCTGGCTACCTGCACTGAAATAGCTGTGACAGGTGGACAAAGCTGATTCTGGTTGGGAGCATCCCAAAGCTGTCACAGGTACAGTGATTATGTACCAGGGACACTGAGAGAGGTTACTGTTATGACTTCTAGCAGGTAAGAGGGCTTGTTACTGAAGAGTATCTCATTTCAAATGTTTACAGTCAGTGATAGAATTGCTGTTTGCATTTCAGCTTATCAATGAAACTAAATCTTATTTATATGATTTAATAATTAGATGCATTTAATTATTAATGTAAATATAATACCAGGAAAATCTAAATAATTAATTATATACTTATAAATAATTTCTGTTAGTGAAACAGATTGAGAAAATGATTTGTTCTTAACAGTAGACTTATAAATATTTAAGAACAAGTCCCAACAATGTAGTTTACAGACACTAAGAACCCTAATGCTCTTAAGCCATTTATATAGTGTAGAATACAGCTATTAAATTTGAAGATAAAAACAACTAATGATTTGCCTGGCCATAAGCTTTGATTTACAGCCAGGAAATTTGAAATTATTTTAAATCTGACTTTCCACATTGCTGAGTGCTTTATAAAAAAGATGTAATTGAATTCTGAATAATCCTTTCCTTGAACACAGATGAACCAGGCACTGCTTGAAGTCATAGCAACCGATTTTGAGTTTTTGTTTGGTAGCTGATATGACATGCAACTGAATCTGAAGCTGGATCTTTATGTTTAGCTATGCTATGATTAATGTAATGTAAACTGGGGGAAAACATGACTTTCTGGTATATTATAATCCCCTACCACCTGGGGTAAATGTCACCAGCATAAATTATTACAGCCTTGGGTCCGCTCTGATTTACTCTTACTTGTAATGGCTATAGAGCCCATTCTGACAGCCACCATCACTCATACCCAGTGATGCATTTGGGTTTCTGACTTCATATTGACTTAAATGGAAAAATAAATTGGAACCTATGTAGGAGTAAAGAGCACAAATAGCTGTTGGAGCCTGTTGGATCTGGATCCACCAATGTGTTCTAACAACTACAAAGCAATGTGAAGCAGTCCTACTGCAGCCAATCAGTGGTCTTCTTTCTGCATCTTTAGGGTTTCATAACTGAAATACAGTATTCTAGAGAAAAAATTTGTACTTTAACAGAGGAAAATAAATCCTTTGAAGAGAATTTTCCAACAGTCGATTTATTGTAACCTAGATTTGGCAGGTTACTTGAAAACACGACAGGAGACTAACACTCTGCTAGGGACAGCAAGGAGGGGCCTAAACTTAAGTATCAGATGAGACATCAGGTATTTACTTCTTAGTAGAAAACCTAAGAAACCTGGGGATAATACCAAGTTATGCTGAATTGCAATCATATTCAAGTGCATTTAAAATAGAATATAGCCTTAGCATTTCTTTTTAGGTTGTAAACTTTTCTGAAGTGCATAATTGTAAGATATCATGATTTGTTTGTGAGAATATATTAAATGAATATCTGTGGCAGAGTTTTCAATAGCTGGACTGATGTATTCTAGCCAGATGCCCGTAAGTAGATGCACTAATGCCATCATTTCTTCAAGCAGCAGCATAGCACATACCACCTGAAATAGTTGTGCCTCAGCTGCTCTCTGTACAAAAGAAATGAAATATTTCCTATTTGACTCTTTGGGCCTCCCTTACCTGTCACAGCGGGCAGATGAGGGCTAAGGCATTTATGAGAAAAAATGAGGTTCATTATACTTACGGATTTTAAATGCATCCAATTTATCCAGCAATACATGCACAGTATTTTGGCACATTATTTACTCAGTACATTATAATAGTTTAAGACCATTGGGCAAATGCTTATTGAGGGACTTTTTGATCTTTATGAAACGTAATAACTCTTACAAATCTGAGACTCTTTTTCTACTCGTTTTCTTTTTACTCCTTTAATTCTTTTTTCCCTCCTTTTCTTTTTACTTCTTTAATTCTTTTTTCCCTCCTTGGTCAGTGACCTGGTACAAATATGAACTCCACTGAAGCCAATGTAATCTATCATGTTAACCCAAGTACTGTGAAAAAAAATGCAGTGACAGACCATCAACTTATACGAAAAGGAACACACAACAAAACAAACAGGATCTTTAAATGACATCCATTGTTCCGCTTTTCCCTGTCTTGAAAGCATACCTTAATCTGTTCCAATGTATACATAGAAAAACCTTCATTAATTTCTCATTTTCTTCTCCCTTCTCCTGTGCAGAAGAATATTCAGAAATATGCCTTATAACCTGCTACATTTTCCTCATATAAGAGAAGTGCTTTCTGTGTAGTTTAGAAGCAGTACTTTATGAGCCACCATGCTGCTGAGGAAGCACTCTATATTTCTAACAGATATGTCCTTCTATTCAGAGATGTGCATCAATGCAGTAGAAGCACTTTCTCTTTTCTTACAAAGCCCATCTCCTTGGCTGAGTGTCACCATCTATAGGACTCCATCATCCCCAGATACTCCTCCCACTCTGCCTTGACTCCCATTCCACCTTCTTAATTCAACAACTCTGCCAAAGACTTGTGGAGGACATTCAAGAGTCATGTTGCATAAATACACAGATAAACAGGTCTTTGCTTTTTTGAGAAACACACAAATCCCTAGATATTTTAGTGACAGGAAAGCAAGCACTTCAGGATATATCCAGAAAATTTGGACAATGCAAACCCTGTCATGTTAGTTAACGTTATCTTGTAACCCTTACCAAAGTGAACATTATCCTCTAACCCTTACCAAAGTGAATCTTCCTCACCGTGGTATAAGTACAGCACAGGTAACCAATTCTTGTGAAATCTCTTTTGGAAAAAGAAAACAACCAGCAGTAGTAACCAGTGACCATTTAACTGGGCTGGTTTGAATGCAACATCTCATTGGATTTGAACATCCAGATGCAGCAGTTGCTTTTATTTTCAAAACTAGATTTTTACAGTCATTGATGTGCCTGCATAACATAATGCCATAATGTGCAGACGTATAAGCACTAGCACTGAATAAAGGATTTGGTTACCTGAAACAATATAACCACCTTAGTTCTGTTTTTTCCTTCATCTAATTAGCCCTGTCAAAAAGCAGATAGTACCCACGCAACCACGCATCATGCTAACACAAACACCACTTCCAGGAACAGTCACAGTCAGTTGTTAGTGTGTCAGGTACCTCTGGGCAGCACTGCATTATTCCACATAGTTCTCATTTCAACCTCCAACAAGTCTAAAAGGCAGCTGACAAAGCACAGGAGATGAGAGTTCTAGCCACTACTTTAAAATGTTAGCTGAAATGTTAAGTCCTGCGTTTTGATCTTCATGGTTTTACAGGAGGCAAAAATCACAGTCTGAGTGTCTAACTCTCTCTCAAGAGTGTCAATACTCTGGGACCACGACATTCTGTGATACGTCAGTCCACAGTCTGACATGTTCCAAATTTGATATGAGTTCCTATTTCACAGCAGAAAATTCTATGTAACCTGACATGTAGGTTTAAATCAATATATTTGCTGCAAACAAGGTTCTGCATTTGCTTTTGGGAGGGAGTTCTGGTTTTTTGTTTTGGAGTCCTAGGAAAAGCTTTGAGCTAAGCTAAAGAAAAATGCTATTATACCCCAGCATGAGTGTTTAAAAGGGTGTTATTCTAGTAGCAACACATGCATATAACTAGTAACATTCTCCTGGGTAAACAAAATATCTGAAAAATGTCAAAACCTTCTTAGGAATGCTCTTTATGACTTTAATAAAAGTAAAGCATCTGGCCATGTGTCATTTTGGTTTTGTATAAAATGTTCCCATTAAGCCTAAAATAGGAATATGAACTCCTGAATCCTGGAAATCTCTGACTAGTTTTCAAATTTCTAGTGATTTCTTATGTAATCTGGGACACAATTTACAACTGAGAATTGACCTCTTCTGATTGATCCCCATTCCAGCTGTACTGTCTGTAATCTAGGAATTTTATTGACAAGTTTTTGTTCTCTACATACTAACATCTTCAGGATATAATTATGCTTTATGAAGTTTTGAAATTCTTGAAAGCTGTAGGATTACATTTTGAGCCACACTGAATAAACAGTCACTTTGGTTTTGTTTTACCAACTGCTGATCAGCTCTGATTACTGTATTTTAAGAGACTCAAACACAGTTCAGAAGGATGTTTTTTTTAAAATATCTTCTACTGATGAAATTATGTAAAAATAAAAAGCTTTGAAGTTAAAAGATGGTTAATAAATATATTCCATGCTGTGTGTGCTTCTTTTACATAGGCATTTAGGAATGCATTTTAGAAAAGTCTTCTAATTGCTGAGGAAAACACCAAAACTATTTTATTAGCATTGAGCTAAACAGTATGAGCAATATGATTCTCTATGCTAACTTTGTCTTGATTTTCAATCATTTCAATACTTGAGTAATTTCTTTTTTCTTTTCCCTCCCAAGTAAGGAAGCTATTTTCTATTCATAGCTTTCCATTTGAGATAAAAAGGTAAGGATAACACAAAAATGGTATGGCCTCTAAGACTTGTTCCTATGGTAGGCATGACCAGTCCTTTGAGTTAAATATTGCTCTTGCTCTACAAGTACAGCTCTGATAAGGATCAAAAGATGTTTTTTTCACATTACAAACCAATGCAAAAGCTTTATATTTATTCTGACTTTCAGATGCAACTGGTGCCATTCTAATATATGAAATGAAGTACAATAACTGATATCTACCTGCAAAGTTGTACATGTGGGTTAAGGCTTCTGCAAGACTGCTTTAATAAGACATGAGGGACTATTGGTCCGTGGTGATCAAAGGCATACAATACAAAGGCCATCTGGCAAGTAAGAGTTGTAAACCTTGACTTCAACTTATTTAAAGAATAAGGATTCAGGAATTAGAAGAAACGTTATTTATCAAAATGTAGCAATGATAAAAAACAAGTGTGAGAAGGAATCTGTTTATATAAAATAAGTAGTAAGACAGAGTCAGAAGAGCACGTTATCATAAATTAAAGCATATGACAAAATGCTTTGTGAAACAGTCTCAGTTAATAAGGTACCCTCAATATACTAAGTGGTATATTTTCACTGTTGCCCACAGTTCTATGAGTTGGAATTCTATGAACCTCACCTTTCTTTCCTCCTCTCAGTTTCTAGTTGAAAAATGACGGAGAAGACAAAAAAATTAAAATGCAGAACACTAAAGTCATGTGTCATGTGGTTGCTAAAAGTATGTTCTTAATTTGGTGATCTAGGAATACAACTCATTTGATTTTGAAGCTCCTGTGACAAGATGCCTGAATTTTAAAAATCAGATACCTACTGAAAACTATAATGCAGCATTTATTTATGGTATATTTATGAATTTGTAATCTAGGTGTGCCTATAACAAATCATTTTTAAAAACTCATAAAAAGGAAGCTTGTAGATGACGTAGATGAAATGGAAGACACCTGTATTTTCTGATTCTCCGACTTTAGTCACCATTGACAGGAAAAGAGTCTTCAAAATCTTAAAAAACTGGTTAAAGCTCCCCCATAAATGCTTGTTTGCAAAAACTATACATCAGCTAATTAGCTGGAGTATATATTTGGCTTTAATTCTGGTCAAATTGCAGCTTAGTTGAAATTGTTATTTAGCTCCAAAAGATATGAATTTAGATTATAGATAATACATTTCTGTAGAATTTTGTTCTTCACTAAAAGCTGAATACAACTACTTTTTAATTCAACAGTATATTTAAATTGTTTAATGTTCAGTGCATAAAGGGAATAAAAAATAGCACACATCAGTTTTAGAATGACATAAATGTCATTATGACCTTCATGGATTTTCATATAGCCTAAGTAATCCCTGTAAACCAAACTGATTCAAATGCACATCTTCAATCATTTCACTGCTGTTTTGCCCTCTGCTGCAGTTTTATAAATCTCTTTCTAATACATCTGTTAAAAAAATCCCAGCAACCACCCACAAAAAATCAGTTGATGCAGTTAAAGCTGTAAAGCTAAAAATCAGAGAACTTGTCAAGGAGACCTGCTTAGATACTGACATTCTGGACTTCTGTTGTTTTAATTATATTGTATCCTTGCCTTTTGTGCCACTTTAATTAAGGTTGTGTCAGCATTTCCATTATAAAACCCTGTTCCTTGGGGTTTTATAACTTGCTGTTAAAAATTCCCTAAAGGCTACATCTTGGCATACAAGATTTCATCCTAGAAGTGGAAACTTATGTATACAACTATAGATATATAAATAGGGCTTATATAGAGTTTTCACATAAGGGTTAAATTACAAAAATCAAAGGAAGACAAGAGAAGTTTTGTAGCTTTATATATTTTTCTCTTTTATGGACAGAAAGCCAAAATAGCCTCCTCTTAATTAAATTTTTGCATCTGCCAATTGCTTTTGCTTATCCAAGGGAAAAAATAGAAGCATACAGGTAAGTTGACTTACAATGTAATTTTCTACACACATGGTCTGTGTTTTGCTATGAAAATGTCGACCACATGTTCTATATATATTTACTGCACCACGCTAATAAAAAGAGGTTTTGATTACATTTATAGTGCCAAATTTTGGAGCTGGGAGAAGATATGAGTCAGAGGAAAATTGGGATTTTCAAGGTCTTAAGAAATGCTCTGTGTACAGTACTAGGTCTAAACTGAAAAATGAGGAGAAGGAGAGATTTCCAGCACATCTGAAAGTCAAAGAGGTGGTTAAAACAAAGGATGAAAAGCCCACATACACTAGCTTTACTCTGACTAACAATATAGCAGGAAGTGCAGCAGGACTAGATTCTGCAAGTACTGCCAATCACAATCTATATGGAATATTCTTATGGAGTTTATTGTGCATCACAGACCCTTTCACCATGTATTTTCAGCGACAGGTACTCCTGCTGTCTCAGTTAAAACATTAGGTCAGAAGTGTTTTTTAAAAAATAACCAGCATCCAGTCAACTGGGTGCTGCAAGCTGAACCTTATGCTGCTGTTTAGCCCTACAAACAAATGTTACAAAATCTACTAGTAATATACAAGCATACAGTAATAAAGTATTTAATGAGTACTTACAGCTCAACTTAAATTTAAAAATGGCAGTCATAATATGTTTTATTATTTATTAAAGCTATCATCATTTTCTCAGTTTGTGAGCAGACACATAAGAGCCCCATGCCTATATGGTATATAAGGAAGGGAAACTCTAGCTCCAATAAAACTTCATAGCCATCTTTAAATCTCACCTTCCTCTTCCATCATGCAGTATAATTTACAAATGAAATTAACATTCTTTGGTAACAAAACTAACTGTTGGAAAAGAGACGTGACTAGCTTTCACTCTTGTCTGGGACAAAGCATTCACTCCAGAGAGAGCTTGGGAATCTCTTCACGATGCTTATACTGTATAGAACATACCCTGTTGATAAAATGTTTGCTCCTGTTCTTAATATATGCCAAGAAGCTGATGTAAAAAAATTATTTTAAAAAGCATATCTGTTTGATTTGAGTAAGAGGTGGCAAGCTTGCTTTCTTGGTTAAGTGATTCAGTTTGACCTAAATTAATTTCAAAGCCATACTTAGTCATAGCACTCAAACTCTTATGTTGAGCACTCTATGTACAGACTAAGGAAGGATTAAAATAAAAGCTCTGCTCCCCTATTCATAGCTCATGTTCTCCAGCTGTTACCTTACTCCATTTTACTGATCATGTGACAAGCTTACTGTTAGCTATGCAGAATCCACCTTTGCATTTAAGAACACGGCAACAGCAATACTAATATACTGATCTTGTGTATTTCTTTGTCTTTGTGTTCTGACGTCAGACAAGAACTAGTAAAAAATATTATTTTATTGGGGCAAAAAACTAATTAAAAGAAAAAGCTAATGATAAGAATTATAATTGCTATTCACTACAGATGCAATTATAAGGTGATAACTTCCAATTACAAGAGCGGTGGTGAAGTAGAAGAAGAACAATTGGTTCTTCTCTTTGTTGCCTGAAGACTGTTATTATTTAGTATCCTGTGGGGCAAGACAGCATGAGTAGCCATAAAATCTGAAACAAGTATGAAAAAAGACAAATATACTAATTTTCTAGGAGTTTGATACAAGTTGTTTTTTTCCTGGTGGCTGACTGTCAATCAGCCAGCATCACTCCAAGTAATATTTGAAACTTACTTCCCCATTACACCTTTCAAATTCTTCTTCCAATTACTGTTGACCTTATCTAAGTCTCGATGCGTTAAGTACAAAACTCTATACCACTCGCCTTCCTTATAGAGCTTGTAAAATACGAAAGCCAGCCTGAATCTATAACAAAAGCAAGAAAAAGGTATGTCATCTTCAACAGAGAAATAAGGAGGCACAATGCTACTATTTTGCAGAAAGTCATGAAGGCCTTCTTCAGCTTCAGAAATAAAAAGGACGATAAGCTTGCTATTGTTAGAGGCAACTAAGGGTATTTTAGTATTAGGTAAAAATTTTGTAAAAGTAATATATTCCTAGGAAAGATATCACATATAGACTGCAATTTTTGACAAATGCTAAATTTACACTTTAAATGTCAACTTTTGAGTGGCATATTGCAGACAACATCCAGTCTTTGAGGATCAATGAAGTGGCCAAGCAATAGACAGCTCTCTTTCCTTAGCTACAGGATGTACAACAGAGATGTTATTTGAGATGGTGAACACTGAATTTTTAGCACATTTCAATACCCCTAGTTGTGGTGAACAGCAGCCCTGTTCTGGAATTTTTTCCCTAAAGGATGTACATACCTACCTCATAGTGCATATGTTAGTGAAGGTAACAGATGGTAGGCTCTGGAGGATTACAGCTCTCTTAGAACAAAACCATATCAGTGCGTGGACATAACTGATTGAAATGTTCTTAGTGCCATCTGCCAATGGAAAGGAGATACTGACTGGTCTACCTCCACCGACTTTTTATGGTTCCTTTTACTGTTCCTTTTCAATTTGTGGCGAGAGCATCCTTGCTCTCTTTTTTTTTCTATACTACTACTACATGAATACATAGCCATATGTATTATATGCCATAGTCCCACTGTATGTAATCCTAATCCTGCATCTGAAAGTTTACGTTCAGAACTGCTGTTTTCAAAACACATTCTTCGATTTTTCCACTCCAATACATGAGTGCATACGTGAAATATGAATGGACTGTTACAGTGTTCACAGTTAATACATAGGTTCATCAGGGAGGCTTAGGACAGAGTTAGCATGAGAGATGCTACGCAACCATTGTATTGTACTGCTCAATATTGACTTATACTTAAGTATCACAAAAGTACAGCTACACATTGACCACTGAGGGTGCCTGGCAATGTCATTAAAGTTTGTATTTCACTGGTTGCATTTGTTTACTGAATGTAGGTTCCAAGAACATGGACCTGTAAGGACAATACTTAGGGAAGAGTTCCATTTTTATCTAAAGGAAAACCAAGAAAGAATCTGGATATTTCTGAAAATGAAAAAGATACACGCAAATACATTTTGAAGACACGTGGTGAATTTGCAGAGAAATTTGAGTATTCTAAGTATGGTTGCCTCCATAAACATAACTATTCATGTAAATAGAAGGAACTGCTCCAGTAAAGTAGCAATCAGAATATAAATATACTCAGATTTCTTTTTTTACAGCACTCTGCCACTATCTACTTTTTAAAGCTGTCTGTATTAGGTAAGATTCTGCTTACATGTTCAGGACCATAAATGCTAAAGCTAGTAAAGGAAAAGTGTATGCTTCCTGGGCCCAAAGGTACAATGTAGGCAGAAGGAATAGGAAACACGAACATTTGTCTGCAGTATACCTGAAAAATCACCAGAATTGCTATATTTGTCTCCCATGGCATTCTCCTGGAGAAACTGGTAGCTCAGGGCCTGGAAAGGAATACCCTTTGCTGGGTGAAAAACTG
>NW_009628305.1:45000-72159 GCF_000690535.1 Cariama cristata | reverse complement strand
TGAAACAAATACTTATACTGTTTGCCTCTTCAATATCTGATTATTTTTTCTGCATTTTTGTGAATAACATTGCTCTTGGTACTTGTGGCACTTCAACCGTGAGCAGACCAAAATTGAATGAATAAATAATGCAGAAAAAGAATAATTGTGGTAAAGGCAAGTTGAATTTCCTTTATCCTGAGCAACCTAGAACCAGTGTCAGATGAAGGGATTCAGCCCATTCAGAAGACTGAACCTCTGTTATGTATTGCAGTCTTATATGGTTCCTAAGCCAGTACAGCTTTGCTTGGAAGCACCAGATATAGTTGCCCAAAGGGAATCTTGATCCTTTAAATAAGGTCTTCTGGCTGTAGATGCCTTTAACTTCCTTTTAATGGAGAGCTCTGACCACAATCCATGGAAGGACACAGATAGGTTACTTCCCTTATCCTGAAGATGACTTTCTGGACATCTTCTGTATGCACTGACTGTATTGGAAAGAGCATGATGATCTGGATCCCCATAGGCATGTAGGCAACTGGCTTTGACGGAAATCAACAGGTCTGTGTCACCAGGTGGAGTGACAAAGTAAATCCACTTCCCAGGCTAAGCAGCTGTTCTCTACCTGTCCCAAAACCAGCTGCCCACTGGTGACTATAAAGAGGGTGGGAGCTGCAAGCCAGAGGGCTGTGGGAAGGCAGGAATGATCCACAGCCTCATGGGTTTCTGCTCTGCAGGTCTATCCACGGCAGCTCCTGCCAGACGGGGAAACGATGCTCAGGGTGATACACTGACGTGGCAAATCCTCCCTTTGCAGTACCAGCAGGTGCTGGCTTTTTCTGATGCTAGGCTGTTTTTATTAAGTTGTATTTCTTGTTCTGAGTTTATATTTGAGAGTCATAAGGTGAAAAAGATGGTTTAGTGGCAGGTAGTTTTTTGGACATTTCTGTCAGAATATAACAACTTTGAAGGCAGTAAATCTACATGTGACACTATAACGGAAGATACATTTCTTGCTTCCAGAAAAAATTGCATAATTTGAAATATTCTATGGCTTTTGGACTTTTTTCTCTCCCATCCGTGCTATTTTTATTTCTTGAGCTTTCTCAGAACTTTGTCTTTCTCTCATCTGTGACTTTATAAGGACTACACCAGGCTGAAATGTTGTTGCACTCTCTGAGTGCACTTGGTTCCTAACCTCGCTGCTTTACCTAAGATTTAAAAGTTCAGGATTTCTTCCTCCTTCATGTACTGAAATCAGAAGTTTTTCCATTAACTGATAGCTAAGAAACAACTCTCACTGCACTGACTGATGGTATAACAACCATATTGGTCTTGTGTAGGTTTTTTTATTGAAATTAAATATTTCACTGTTTTTAATTCTGAATGAGAAAGTTGAAACTTCTCATAGGCTTCATGTTGTCAGAAGCGCTCACAAAATGGAACTGATTTTTAATTGGCTCAAGAACTGAGGCATGTTAGGAAAGAATAAAACTTCTAACAGTGAGAAGTTAATGTTCTTAAAAATCTCTTTACTACAAAACTTAAACTAAAAACTCCGCTACTCATTAAGATGATTATATTGAGTGGCAAAAAGTTGATCAAATCATATTTGACTCTTTTTTTTTTTTAATAAAGATTGTATTAGCAACTCCTTAATTGTCTGATTTAAACACCATCCACCTCACCCCCATTTTATTCCCTCTTTAATCCTCTGTGGAATGACATCTGTAACCATAGATGAAGCGTGAAAACTAAACTTTAGTTAATGCCTTTTTCTTCTTGGAAATATGTTACCACAGTTCACTAACTTGTAAGCTATGATAATATATATTGGATTTCTGGTTCTATTGGTATGTGTCATCTTCACAGATTGACACTGTCTTTCATGTGGGATTGAGTCTTTTGTTACTGCATTCAGCTTGGCTAAGTGGGTTAAGGAGTAAAGTCCCTTAAGCTCAACTTCATTTCTGTGATCAAGTAAGATGTTAGTAAAAACTATTCGTAAACCTTATAAAATATTGTGGGCTTTGTTACTGTGAAAATTGATAGAGTTGACGAAAATCAGGTGTGTTGGAATTGTTATTCAGGCTAATTTAGAGGCCAAAAATATTCAATATTTTCAGTACAGAAAACAAACTTTAAAAGCAAAGGTGGAATTGTCATGAATATAGCAGAACATAACTGTTATTCCCTGATAAATCTGATGAACAAATATCCTCTTATAGTATATACTTAGGACTGGCCTTTATAGGTTTGTCTATAGTCATTTACCCATTTGGTGGCAGGTAAGTGAAGGAAAGGAACTCTATTTCCCTTAAATTAAGGAACAGGATAATCGGGAACTCCAGATCTAAGTACTGCGCTCTTACATACTGCGCTATTGCCACACCAAACCAGAGCTCTCAGGGTTTTCAGCCAGGCTGAGATGTTATAATTCTGCATTTTGTTCTAGCCAGACTTCTGTGACTGTATGAACAGCTGAAAGTTTGGAGCTGAAGCCCAAGGTTAGGAACAGGACTAGGCACCAGCACTAGGTGCATTACATGTGCACGAATCTGGTGCTTTTGACTCTCTTTTATTTTATTTTTTTTTCTTCCCCCCCCCTAAGATGAGGAATCCTGTTGCTCAGGATATCATGGAAGCTGGTTTCTAATCACCTGAATGAATCTCGTAACTTCACCCTCCGTGCTCACCCTCCTTTTTCATCAGTTTTGACTCTCGCATCACAGAATTTTCTTCATTTTCTTCAGGCAAACTGTTTTGCAAGTTTATCGCTGTGGAGACCACCTGAACCTCATATTCCAGAGGAACAAATATTAGCTTTAAAAAGAAAAATAAACCTCAAGTTCCAGTTTGCACCTGTTCCAAGGCCACATGCAAGTTCTTATAATTTATTGACCTGTGAAAACTGCTTCAACCATTTACTTTAAGTACCTCCAATAGAACATTATGTGTTTACCTTGTCCAGTTATTCAAGTTGGTATGCTATAGCAACATCTAGTTCCAAGTATGGTTTTTCTGTATATTCTTCCTTCAGGGAAGTAGCAGTAGAAGCAGTGACTACCTTGATTATACAAGAGGTTTTCTGCCTAGTTTGTTGTTCCCCTCCTCTTGTGTAATGTTGCTTTTGGCAATGTATAGGAAAACTGGCAATACAGAATGTATCAGCTTCCCCATCTCTCATGCTGTACGGGTGGGAAGGATTGGGATGATATACCATCACTCTTAAAATGTTTTCCCAGCACTAATTGCTTATCCAAACACTTGTACAGGTGTGTGGGGTTTTTTTCTCTTTGACTCAATTCATATGGTCTTAGATTTATTTTTTTTTTATAGCTTCACTGATTCTGTAGCCTGAAGAGGTGAATGGGTTGAAGCTGGAAGTAAATGGCACTTGCTTTGCTGCACAGTACCCTGTATTCCAGTGTGTGCATGGAACTGGAAGACAATAATGTGCATATTAAGGGAAGGCACCATTAATTATGCAGCTATTGCACTGGCAGGAGTGGATAATTCTAGGTTTCAATGGCCTTGTATCATTATAAAGGTTATGTTCTCCGATGTATTAACTTTTTTTCACTGATCTTGAGGGTGTGTTAGACACAAGCAAGCACCTGAAGCTGACAGAATTAACGACATGGATCTTATTGCTTTACCTATTTTTTTCCTTTTGTTGTTATGCATATGCTTATCATTCTCTTTGCTCGGAGTTTGCTGCTGTTGCTTAGACTTCTGTCTCTTCCTTACTAGTCCACGATGAGAGTAAATGATAACATTCAGGATTCTGTTCTGTTACAGGTTTCAGTGCTGAAAAAGTCCAACTGTTAGAAGTGGCAACATTAGAAAAAATAAGATAAACTGAGGCAGTTCTGCAACTCTTCTATGAGAATGCACTCTATGGTCTTTTACAGGAGAATGTCTTGTACTCTGTTTTTTTCTGGAGCAATTTCTTTCTTTAGTGTTTATTATTTATTTATTTTTTTTTTATTGGTCAAGAAGGGACATCCTATGTGCTGCTTTGCTCATAACCAGAAGTAAATTTCAGTACTCCCCCCTTCTTACAGTGGATTTGGAAGACATATAGGGTAGGCTTTGCGCTCACCTTGGCCAAGAGAGCAGGCAGGACTGGGGAGCAGAGGACAGCAACCAGAGTCCGAAACAGGTTCCAGTTCTCTCTGGAGGTCGATTTATTTCTGATTGACACCGCTTTTATGGTCACTAGATGGCAGTCTGTCCTCCGAGATCCAAAGGGCCATCAAATGTGCATCCGAAGTTGAAGATTAATATGATTTGGATTAGTTCAGTCAGTATTAAATCACTTATATTGTTGATGAAACAAAAATTTCCATCGGAGATGAAATGCATTGTTCGCGCTGAAGCGCGAGTTCTACTGTGATGGAGGACTTGGCGTTCGAGTATGCTGCTGGTTTTCTTGTTTCTCTTGCCCCCATCCCAAGTTTTCAGTTTATTTGATTTTGCTTTTTTTTTTTTTTGTAGGGGGGAGTAACAGAGTAGGAAAGGGAGTCAAAGGAAAAGTTGTGAATAAATTTAAAATTTTATTTGTGTCTTCATAGATTACTAAACCAAAGAGAACAGGGTATGCAGTTTACTGCCTAAAATGTTGCTCTTCTCTTGTAATGATAATTTCCAGGAAAACTTCTAAGTATTCTGCTTCAATACTTATCTATCACTGCATTTATTTTTTTAATGGAATAATAATAATTTTAAAATGCAAAATCTATTTGCAAAAATTTGCATTTATAGTTCTGTATTTACTCTTTTCTTAATAGCCTTCAGATTGCAATGCTTATGCTATTTTTTTTTAAATAAAAATACTTAAAAAAACCCCCCAAACATTCATTTTGAATTTCTTTCTCTTCTGAAAAATCTAGTTGCAAAAAAACTGTACTCATTTAATACTACTCTCTTAGCAACATGCTATCAAAAAGATCTTGAAATTTTTTTAATTATATACATAATATTTTCAGAACAAACACAAAAATGTACATATACTACTTGAGTATTACAATGTAGAATATTTAGAACAGCATGTGCTGCATGCTTTTCTTTATTTCCTTGAAAATGCTTTAGAAATTTAACCACCAGATATCTGATGTATCCTACCTCATTTAACCATTCGCTGCATGCTGGATTTTTTACTCAACAGCATGTCAATATTGCATCAATATCATCATTAGGAATTTTAACAATCAAACGGATTGGCAGTGTATGCTTATCATGATTAGCAAGCATGTGCTGCATATTTCTATTAACAGCATGTCAATAACATCATTAGAAAATCAGCAAATAGATCTGTAAAGCAAGCATATGCTGAGCATCATAATATTTAGAATCTGAAAGGGCTTTGTTTAGCATAAGTCTATTTCTGCTTCTTATCAGAAGGGCTATCTTGATACTATCTTTTACTGTAAAACCTTTAAAATAGTGTTTCTGTAAACATAGTATGATATAAACCTTTACCGGAATCTCCAGTAATAGTGCATTAAGATTCACAACAGTATCATAAAAGTGTTTATGAAGGACTTATAGTATGCCTTTAACTTTGTAACAAAAGCTTTGATTTTTTTTGAGGGTAACCTTAGTATTGCATATATGCAGCTATTTATCGCTTGTTCTTGCTTCTTTTTAACTGTGTAAAAGACTTTAAAATGCTTTCTCTGTACATGTTATTGTGGTTTAAAGTCTACTCTTCAGGGGAAAAAAAAAAACAAACCCAGAGTTTACCAAGACCTGAATCTTATTTCTGATGTATTTTATTAGATTTATATAAAGAGTGCATTCTAGTATTAACATTCTAAAGTGATGAAAATATAGTAGCAATAGGCTCTAATTTTGTGCCATGTGCTGGAGAATTAATGACATGTCCCCACCTCTGTAAGATAGGAAGCAATTAACTGTTCTCCCACATGCATGTACATATTCCCTATTTTGATGCTGATCAAGTGTAATGATTCATTGATGTAGGAAAAATACTGTAATTGGTAAATTTGGTTTTGGATGTCCAAGGTGTGTAGAAATTTTTGTCCAAGAAGGCAATCGAACCAATTATGTTCAGAAAGAATATTTTTTTTCTATTAGTTTCCAAAAATGTTAATTGTAAACTTAACGGAGAGACATTATGGTGTGAGTTGCTTTTGTGACTTTTGTAAATTACAATTATTGCAGAGCAGAATTTTGGCCTTCTATCTTTATTACCTGTGAAACATCCATTTATTTTTAGGCTTGCTTTAAATACAGTAATAGAAGAAGGAATGGCAGAGTCCTACTTTAAAGAACCATTTGTTGGGGCAGTAAAAATATAGCCTGTCAACATTCTTAACCAATTATCCGTCTTTGTTTATGCTGTTTATGGCTTGTGGGGTAATGCTTCCAGCCAAATTAATTGTCGGCACCAATCTGGACATCACTGCAGGAGAAAGATGCGCTTCTCATGGAGGTGACTACTGCAGGGTCCCCAGCCTGCGTGAGGTCTCTGCTAGGGTCATGCTCCTGACATCTTGCAATAGGTGAGGACAAGGACGTAGCATATACCGCTTTAAAGATGGATAGTTTAACCTTGCCTAACATTTCACCTTGGCTACTGTTGTTTTTCATAGCTCCTTTTTCAGAGCTGATATAGTAGCTTTATGGGTGTGGGAGCATGATTTTTATCTTGGCGTTGGTTTGAGGATAATCAGGTCATCTGCAGAAAGCAGCCTGGACTCTGACCCTCCTCATTTAAAACCAATGATCTCCCCAGCCTATCTTCCGTGTACTCCAGCAATTTGATGACGTTGATTTATATGAAAATGAGTATTATACTTTTATATTCACTGTTTACTGCATTAAATAAGTTACTCTGCTGTAGTCATGGTAATTGTATGTTCTGGACTTCCTTCAGGTGTGTCTGTACCTCATGGGAACCAGTCATGTGGCAGCTATAGAGAGATTTATTTCTTTGTGTGTGTGTCATCAAATTGTGTCCTCTGAGCCTAGATCCAATGCAGAGGTCGTGAACTTTAGGTTCAGTAATAGCAGAAAACAGGGCTAGATGAAGAAAAAGCCTTCTGGAGGTTTGCATGGATAGTACAAGCACAAACAGAAACTGCTGACAACTAAGCTTTCTGAACTGTCAGGTACTCATGCTCAGCTGATGCAATAATAATTTGCACAGAACAATAAGCTGTATTGCTGTATATAATATTCTTTTTTCTAACGACTCATTATCCTAGGATGATGAGGAGATGAGTAGAATATAAGTGTATTAAAACATAATTGCTTTTCTATTCAAACACAAGCATGCAGCGTATACATTGTGACAAATGCCTAATGAATAGGAGTGGAGCTTTTTTGTTCTGTTGCAGTTTATGGCAATGCCTGCCATAACTGCCTATTTAAGATCTTAATTGCTTTTAATTTTAACGTTTACCTGATAGTTGCTTTTCATTGGAGAATCACACGCAAGAATATGCCTGTTCATTGCAAACGTGGGCTGTTTACAAACCAAGAATGTCAACTTCTGTGATTCAAGTTGAACAATTCTAAGATTAATTTTGTATTGGTATTGTACCATAAATAATTGTATAAGTACTGTACCAATGTGTTTTTAATTTGTTGTAGACAAAATGCAGTAAAATCCTTTTAGAATATTCTTGAAAAAATCTTACATTTGAAGAAGCCTGCATATAAACAATTTACCTGCCATAGATATATTATCACTGGATTTGAATTAAAATCTCTGAGTGTTAGATGCTTGCATAAGGCTGGCTTTATGTTTGGTTCTCATTGGTAAAACCCTAAATGTATGTTGTTCTGGCTAATTAGTCTCTTCAGATGACCCTAGTCCTGGGTAGTCACTTCCATAAATACACTTGAATGTGAAAGATGCCAAGGCAAAACTTCCTTCCACCTACAGATTCACAGTGTACCTTTTCTGCTGATCTTCGGTATTACTGGGCTGTAATTTTGACTCTTCGTTATCACTGTCTCATCTAGAAACACCATAGTGTATGATATTTTTACATAATTGAACTTTGTCTCTGTCTTTGGCTTATTACCCTTTCCAAACCCCTTGGAGCAATGGTTACAGAAAGAGTGCCTATGGATTATAGCAACTGGTGAACTATCTGTTAAGTATGAACCATCCCCTGTATTTTTTTCTTTTTTTTTTTTTTACTAGGGAAATTCAGTCTTTGTTAGCTATGTCTTGTTACTAATTTTGCTGCGGCCATCATCATGACATCCTTGATGGAGATTGTGGTTAAACTGTCTTGAGAGCTAAGTGAAGTGAATTCATCTTTTAACTTCTCTCAGGAGACCTGAAGACCATGCTAAAGGCAGAAGGACAAATAGGTCCATAATCGACTGCACCAAGGCAGGATGCTGCGCAGGCATCAGGCTGTGAGTGGTTGTGCCTCAGCATCCCCTGTAGTGTGGAGGGCTTCTATGCTTGCAAGGCTCAGACCAAGCGTGACATCTCTGACAAAGTGTTAGCATACGTATGACTTGTGTAGAGTAGTCAAAAACTGGTACTTTAAATTTTAACGTTGCTTTAAATATTTGCAAAAGTTCTGTGTTTTACTGCTTAATTAATGCTTCACTTTGTGAAAAGCATGATATACTTTCTGAGGACAGTGAAGTGCTCTTTCCAAATAGTACCTATTTACTAGTGTCCCTGCAGACAGATGGGTGAACAGATATTTAATGTATGTAGTGACCAAGTACACTGCTCAGCATATTGTGGTTCTACAGGATGGAGGTACAAGGTGCTCACGCATATTGTCCTTCAGTCTGGTTCCTCTGAAACAGTGCTCAGACTTCTACTATCTTCTCTTTGCTTGTCATCTTTATATCAAGTAAATATCTGGAGAAAAAGAAAGTTCAGAGATCAATCTTGCTCATATCATTGAGGTATCTGTAAAACACTTTCAATCCTTTAAGCCAAAGTTTTTGGTACCTGTCCCAAAAGTAGGTGAATTTTTTCTTGATGCTGTCTAGGTTTCTGTATGCTATTTGCCAGGGGTTCAAAGAGTGTTTGAAGTCCCTTAGTTCTAATTTTCATTGTACCTTCATCAGTATGGCTGTATCAGGACAATGAAAATGTCTTCACAGGACAGGCTTTCTCAGAGATATCGTTCCTTTTCTCCCATCACCCTTCCCCTGCAAATGAGTCTAGGAGAGATTTAAAGCACAAGTGCGGTCACATTCCAGGTTTCTTCCAGTTGCTTGGAATCCTTGTTCCACCTCTTCCCATATCCTGTTTCTTCAGTATCAGACTGAATCCCTCCTGGGTAACTTAGTCTTAGGGTTGTGTATTACAGCTTGCACATCATTCAATTGCCCCTTTGTCTGCTGGATGATATGTTCTCAGTGCATAGTTCCAGCTCGCTGGCTTTCTGCTTTCACAGGCTCTCCAGCCAAGAGCTACAGGGCAGTCTCAGAAACATCTGTTTTGTGGTTATGGAAGTGCTACTATTCTGTCTACAATCGGTCTGAGACTTTTCATAGTGTGACTTCACTGATTCCTATTGTACGTCCCTGCCGTGGTGGTAACCTAGAGCTTACAGGAATGTTGGGGAACCTTACCTACCAAACAGTTGAAATATCTCCGCTGTCTGGTTCAGCACCCACCCATTCCTAAGCTAGCAGAGAGGTTTGAAAAGCAGTACCAGAAAGGTACTATTGGGTCTAAAATGGAGCCATGATGAGAAACTAAGATTACCAGATGGAACAAAAGGGCATGTATGAGCTTGAACGAAAGGTCACGCAATTACCGGAGCCTCTTGCAGAGATCTCCCATCGCATTAAAGTAGTAACAAGGAGCATGCCACTTGAAAAACTTGTTTCCTGCTATTAAACAACAGGATTCCCTCTAAATGCCTTGGTGATCTGAAATCTGTTCTTGGGACTTCTGCATCTTCACAATTGAGATGAAGTATTCTTAAAGTATTTACTATTTAAACTTTTTGACTTTTTTTGGGGGGGGCGTGGGGAGTAGAGGAGGTTGGTGGGTTTTGTTGGTGTTTTGGGTGGTGGGCTTTTTGTTTGGTGTGGGATTTTTTTGTTGTTGTTGTTGGGGGTGTGTATGTGTGTTTTCTTCTTTCTCTGACAATGTTATGATTTTCTTCCTTCAGGGAACTCGTTCTTAGAAATTTTGCATTCATCAAAAAATTTGGGCTAACAGTACACCTACAGCGTAGACATAGCCCTGATTGACATTGTCTTGCTGAACTAGGACTAAATTAGTTAAGTTTCTGGTTAAACTATGACCAATAATAATACATAAGACTCTATGTAAGCCAAGACCACCTATTGTTAGGGTAGGTTCTGCAAGTTGCACTGTATTTTCTGGTACCAAGCTAACCATAATAAAGCTTACCTATATCTTGCTACAATGTATGACTGTCTGCACTATGGATAACTGCACACTTGCGGCTGGAATATGAAATATATGTTAATGAATGAATTGGAACAGTGTTATGTTATTTAACATGTTCCTTAAACACAAGGAAATCTCTTACACAGTGTGAGACTGGGCAGAAATAATGCACAGTCTTTTTTTAATCAGTGAGGTAAAAGGTAACATATAATATATGTTTCATGATGCTTTTGTAGCTACCAGAATTTGAAGACGTTACTTAATTTTTTAATGTGTTCATTATATGTAATACAATATTTTTGATCCTGTATACGTTGCCAAGAGTTTTGGTAAAATTTGATGCAGATACCTAGATTTTATATTTATTGACACTGTTTTGTGGTGTGTTTGGTTTGCTTGATTTTTTCATATAGATCTCAGTTTTGCAATAAGTTCTCGTATATTACAACAACACAGTATTAGAGTCTTTTTTTTGTTTGGTTGTTTTTTTTGTTTGGTGGTGGGTTTTTTTTGTGTTTTGTTTGGGTTTTTTTTGACTTGATTTCCATGTATTTCACTGCTATTCCATGGCTACATTTCTGTGTAATATCCAGGGATGAAGTTCCTCCCAAATGATACATTTCCCACCCTGCTTCTCTTTAAAAAAATTTGGGACACTTTTCCTTTTAATTAATACATTTAAAAAGATACCCACTGTGTTACCAAAGTGCTCTCTAAGGCTTGCAAATATATTGCAGTTTGAGACTACAGACTACTCTAGCTGAAGGAAATAGTTTTCTAGAAAATTTGAATGTAACTGCATTAATTTTTTTCCCCTTGCTATATCCCATGTCCATACTGATAGTTATTTGAGAAGTATTCTTCATGTGTGGAGACCATGGGATACCACAAATACCTTTAATAATTTGAACTAATATGTAGCTTGTAGTTTTCTATTCCTCTTTCTCCTTTATAAAGATTTTACTTAGATCATTTGTTGCACATGCAGAAGAAGAATGGGATGTGAACAGATATTATCAAAAGATCAGCTGAACTGGCAGCGGTGAATGGGTTGCGATTAGGTAGTGATGTATTCCTATTTTTTTTATGCATAGTTCTATCTGTAACCTTTGTTTTCACATCTGGCTGTAGGCTTGGAAGGTTCTGTTCTTTTACCACTTCTATTTATTCTGTGGATTTTTTTCTCTCTCTTTTTTTTTTTTTCTTCTTTTCCATTTCAGCCAGTGGGAGGAGTGAACTTTAGATTGTTCAGTAGGTCATTAGGATAGTATTTGGGATATTTTAACTCAATATTTCAGGCTACGAGGTCCTTATTTCAGTGGATATGGGTACACTTAATTTCTAGTTTGCCATTTAGATTTGGGTTCCACTGAAGCATTCCCCGCTCAGTTTTTTCTTCTTTCCAGGTTAATTTTCACACTTGAGTGTTACATTCCTCAAAGGCAAAGCAAGTTGTCTGCTTATTTTGTTTGCAGTTTTTCTACAGATTCACAAGTGTTGCGTATTATAGGATTTCCACCTCACCTTTCCTACTCTGTATATATGGTTAAACACTGATTATATCTGGAAAGTGGATTCAGTGAAAGCATAGTAAATAATATGCCAAGTAGATCTTGAATCTACAGCTGCTGACCTATTTGTGTCCTGTCTGTCTTCTCCATGGCTGTTTGTTCAGTCGTGATTCACAAGCACTGGGTCTGCTTCCTTACTGGGTGGTATCACTTCATAAATATTTCTGTGTCTTGCCTATGGTCTCAGCACACTAGATTTCCAATATTTTGAAAGTGCTTGCTGAGAAGTCATTTGGCATATTATCAAATGGCTGCAGCCCAGCAATATAAGGTGGAATTTTTAATATCAAGTTGGCAGGTCTCAACTCAAACCAGGCATCTCTTTTTTTTCCTTGATAGTTTACTTGTTTAAAGGAAAAAAGAAAACTGAGGAAGTATTTGCAGAATTGAATTAGTAATTTCAAGTTGAAGAACAATAATTGTTGTTTTTGAAATTCAGAAATAGACAGCTCTATACTGAATTTTTTCCGGTTTAGTTTTCAGGTTAAACTTAGTAGCAAAGTTAGATGCTGTTGACAGTATGACAGATTTAGAGAAGCTCCCATCACCCTTTAGCCTAGAAGTTAAAGCATTCACTTTCCATGAGGCAGAAAACGCTGCTTTCCTCATCTGGTGTCTTGACTGAAAACAAGGCCTTGGGCCAAAGAACTCCCCTTCCCAGGAGCGGACTTCACCTTCCCCAGCCAAGGCTTAATCTGGTCCTACTCCTCCCAGTAGTGTGAAGATACTCCAAGATAACAACCTCTTAGCCTTGCTATCTGAAGCTCTTATTTTCGTATAAATGCCCCCATAATCTTTGGCAAAGAATTGTATGAGTAACTGAGCGAGGGCGATTGTGAAGCCTAGTAGTGAGGGTGCTCACCTGCAGGGAAAGTCACCTTGTTTCCAGTCCTGTTTCTAGATAAGACTTAGTTTATTTAGACTGGCAACATGTTAGTGCTGCTCACTGTGCCTAGTTGCATTCTTACGTCATTCATACCAGACCTAAAAATGCTTTGAAAGCTGAAGCTGAAATAATATTAAAAAAATGTTAAAAATGAAAGGCTGCCTAAAGTATATACTTTCTGTAGCCAGTGTTCTAGCAGTGTTTGTTTCCTGCTGTCTGGGAGGTCATCCTCACTAACAGCATGAATATAGTTTTCAGACATATGAAACTAATTTATGACAGACATTAAGAACTTACTAAGGCAAGACAGAAATACAGAAGGAGGCAAAGTAGAAAATGCAGTCATCTTTGTCACTAAATAGCATACAATTAAGAAAGACAGTAGTATGCTGCATGTAAATAAGTGTTTATCTTCCAGGAAATGTGAAACATAGTCTTTTGTTGTGTTCTTAACAGGCTATGTACCCAAATAGGTTGTGGCTGATTCCCAAGCTAATTGACATCAAATGGGTATTTGTAAAGTGTTTTATTATTTTCTGAAAGTGAATATATAACCTCTGATATATTGCAAGATGTACTGAACTGTCAAATCTATATGAGTAGACATTTTTAGAGATGTTTATGCTTTGTTTATAAGCAAAGACAAGTTTATGACTGCAACTGAAATATTAGCAAAAGAAAAAAACACATCCCCCAAAAAAACAACCTCCTAACCTTTTCTCGTCCTCTTCAGCACTTAAGAACTTGCACAGATAACTGACTCAAAACAAGTTTGAAACAAAATCTTCTTCGTATAATTATTTTTATTTAGAAGCAGAACAAACCAATAAACTGTCCTTTTCTACCTGCTTCCTGCTCACAAACGGACACACAAATCATGCAACTTTGAGTCCATTGTTTCAGAACAAGGCAATAAATCTAGCTGATGTAATAAGAGTACTTGGGAAATACTGATCTTCCATTTGGTCCTGCCACATATTTGGATTGCATTTGGATGCATTTGGATTCCTCATATGCAAATTCAGTTTCTCTCTGTTTGTAACTGTAGAGAAGGAAGGTGAAGAGCACCTGGTTTACATCCTGCCAGAGTGGTTTGTTTTTCCTGTATACATCAAAATGTACGTGAGCATTTCAGTGAGGCAACCACGTGTTACTAAAATTAGCATTATGTCTTAATGGTATCTTGTTAACTTGACTACTTGTGAATTTTTTGAAGAATTTTGGATCTCAGCTGGTTTTACTGTGTGAAGCCTAGACAATTTTTTGGGGGAGGAGCAGCAAGAGAAGCTGTTTAGTACTGTTTAGAGAATTGGAAGAAAAAAATATTACCTTAGTTATTATATTGAGGGTGGGATGGAAAGGCCACTGGATGAGGAGATAAGTAATTTTGGGGGGCCACAGAACAGCTGAGGTGGGAAGGGATCTCTGGAGACCATCTAGTGCAACATCCTGTGCTGAAAGTAGGGCCCACTACAGAAAATTGCTCAAAGCTGTGTCCAGCTGGCTTTTGAGTATCTCCAAGAATGGAGAATCCACAACTTCCCTGGGAGAACTGTTCTAATGTTTGATAACACCCATGGTAAAAAATGTTGTGGATTTTCTTTCCTTATGTTTAAGTAAGGAAACCAATTTATTGGTTTTATGACTGCACCCAATGCCCCTTGTACATTCATTGAGTATTGCTGAGGAGAGTCTGTTTCCATCTTTATTTTCTGCCACTGGGCGCTAGGGTTAGCAGAGTGGCTAACTCAGAGTGGAAACTCAAGAAGTTTCATATATTCATATGCTGAAGTAACTGTTATGAAGAAAACTTTGGACTGAGTTTAGTAGCAAATCTAATAAAACTTGGGTTTAGTTAGCTCAAGAGTTGTTGTGAGAATCAAGGATTTATCTGTCTCTTGTTTGTTCTCCTGATGCTGGTCTGGTTGTAAGAATCAAGGGTTTATCTGTCTTTCATTTGTTCTCCTGATGCTGGTCTTCAAGGTGTAATGATATTATTTTTAAAGTCATGATGAGGTTAACGAGCTCTGAACATTACTGATTTTACTGGTGCTGTTGGGAAGATTCACCAAACAGTGAGAAGGCAGGTTTTTGCTCAATGAAGATGGTTGAAAAGTTAAATTCTCAGCAGAGTTGGCAGTGAGGGGTTTCTTAAAGGAATTGCTATAAGGAATTGTGTAAAACCTCCAATTGTGGTTGCTTTTTAAAATTTATTTTCAGACTGTACTTTTCAGTTTTGTTCAGTATCAAAAATACTGATTGTCACTTAAGGCTTTACATGGTTTCAGAATGCCCTTAATTCTCTGAAACTTTCTGGTTTGTTTCTAGTAGCAGCAGCTATTGGGTGTATAGAGAACAGACTGAATCCTGCTCTGGTAAATATATTTGTCTTCTGTTTTATTCCACTGCAGTGTCTGGCTACAGGTTTCTCTTGGGACTAGGCCGTTTAGTAATACATCTGATTTTATGATATGCATACGATTTATAATCTTTCAATATTTGATATGAAGGGAAATCTTAATCAGTGGAACAGCGAGTGTTTATGTTGGTATCATTTTACTGTTTATTGGAATAGTTGATATCAATCTGCCTCCATTTAGGAAAAAGAGGAGTTTTTGTTGTGAAAACTGCTTTAGGTGACGTGGCAAGGGCTGATATCCCTTACCTGGCAAGAGTGGGCAGAGCATTCATATTAACTAGTTGTGTGGGTTACTGCTAGGAAAGGGACTGAAATCTTGCCTTGGAAGTAAGAGAACAGGTTACAATGAAGTTGTCAAACAGACAGAGTTGTCAGACAGGATCCTCAACTGTTGTAAAAAGTTTTGAATAAAAACTGTTTAATACAGATGAGAGTGAAAACCAGTCTAAGAATTGAAATATATATATTTTTAAAATGCAATAGTAAGCGAGGAGGATGAAAATTAAACTTGCATACCTTATATTTGGTTTCAAATGATTTCTATCTTATGTTTTACGTGGAGAATATTGAAATCATCGTTCTCACACAGAGTTAGAACACGTTTCAGGTAACTCAGGTTTAAGTAAGGCTGTCTGTATTTTTTCGTCGTTATCTCTCTAACTTTCCAAGTCTGTCAGAGTTTCTGTTTCATTTCTATGTTGTTGACATTTGAAGGCGTCTTTCTTCAGGGCCTGTAAATATTTGTTTATTAAAATCAAAGTGTTATGTCATTGCAGCCACTAGCATATGGTCATTGTGGAAAAAATGATAGAAACCAATGGTGAATTTCTCTCTTCTGGCTTTCCTATGTGAAAGCATAACGAACTGAACCAAAGTGCACAGTGCTCTGCCCTATTTCTGTGCTGGCTTTACATAATGCAGACAGACATAGTAGTGTAGAGACAGTATTAGACATTATTGCAGAAACCTCCAAAATGCTTAACATCGTCTATATAACGTGCAACACTTTGTGTTTGCCTCTGGTTAGGCCAAGCCAAGTAGGTGCAGAAATCGAGCTGGAAAAGTGGAAACAGCAGAATTGGGGCAAGGAGAAGGTGAATGAATGTGTGTCAGAGGGAATTTTGCTTTCTAATTAAGAGAAAACTGATACTTCCGTAGAAGCCTCTGTTTTCCAGAAGCTACTTCGTATGTGTCTGCAGGTATAAGTTGCTGTTTTCTTGCAGGCTTTTTTCTTCCCCCCTCTTCCTGCTATTCCCTTTTCCCACCCTCCAACAAAGAGATATAAAGAATGCAAATAAATTGCCTGTCTGAAATGGAGGGAGCTGTGGGCTTTGGTTGACATTAGTGTATTGTGGGGGGATCCAGATGCACGATACTCATCAAATTTCTATCAATACTAATTTACTAATATCAATAATAATCTGTTTCCCAGTGGATCAGCTTTCTCGAGTAGGGTCTGTGCACTACTTACAGCTCTCTGAGCCCTTCAACTAAGGTGTCGATAAAGCTGACCGCTGTTCTGGGGCTATTGACAGTTATTAAAAATGACCTTGATGTAATTTCATGCCTATCAAAACAAAGGCCATATGTTAAGGATTATGAAAAGCTACAGTGAAGGAAAGCAATGACAGGCTTCTGCTGGGTGAGGGTAGAGGGAGGTCAGCATATGTGAAGATTATTGGCTCCCCTCCTCTGCTTCTTTTCCTAAGGCACTGAGCGGTGCCCCTTGGTAGGCAACTGTTATGCTAAAGGCATAATTGGAACAATTTAGAGCTCTGGGGTATGCTTTTTTAAAGATCTGTCATAGCATATCATCTCAACAGTTAATGTGGCGTAAAATATCATAAACACTGCTGAGGACCCTGGAGTCCCTATGGCAGGGACCAATCGATAAGACCCAGTGGATGATCTGTCTTCACTCGCAAATAGAGGGCAATGCGAGGAACACTCTCACTTGCTTTCGTCTTCTGCCACTCTACAGGCATACCGGGCTTTCACTTGGGTCACTGTCACGTGCAGGAGAGAAACAATAGTTTGGTTGTACCTCAAGCATGGTGATCAATAAGAAGATCTCACAAAACTGTATGGAGATTTAGTCTAAAACACAAAATAAATTGGTTCCTGTTAACAGTCAAAATGTACCTTGTTATAATATGCATAAATGGGATCACAGGTAGAAATCTAGAAAGGTTACAGGCAGCACAGCCTATTATGCCCTTTTCCCTTTGCTCTTAAAATGAGTTGGCAAGAGTATCCCTATTGACTTTTTTTAAAAAGTGATTTAAAAAGAATTTCACTGGAGGGGCTATAGCAAGAAAAACTATTTTTCCCTTTTTTTTTCCGGGGGCAGTTTGGGCTGGGACTGGTGAGAGCACAAGGAAGCCATAAACCATTCACCTGTTTTTGCCATTGCACCAAGTGCCCTAGATGTCAGTGCTGGGGGTTAGATTTAGGGTTACAGAGCAAGAGCACCAGCTCCACACACAGTAGCTAACCTGAGGTCTCTGCATGCACACTTACTGAGTTGGGAAGGCATTTTCACACTCCAAAGAGACAAAAAAAGTGGTAAATAGATGTTATCTCTAGAGTCCCTCCAGTGAAATTCTCTCCTCTTGTGATGCTGGAGGACCAAGGAAGGAGAGGCACTGGTTATCCCTGGTCACAACCTGGTGCCTGGGGACAGGTGCAGGGTGGCTCTGCCCTGCTAGCCAGCCACTAAATCAATGGCAAGACCTTCGTGAAAGCCTCCTCAGCATGAAAGGGTAGACTTTAAATTACAATTAAATTACATTAAATTAAAATACAGTGTTGGTGTCTCAGGATTGTTATGAATTAAAATGTTAATATTAATTCCTTTTGTATTTATGAAGTCTGCAGACCATGCTGAGTTATCTGAAAAAGGATATAAATATAATTTTTAAAAAATGCTAGAGGACATACTACTGATCTGGCTTGAATATAATATGACACATTACAACTTACTTTGTTCTTTTAAGAGTCCTTATAGCATGAGTCCGTGGTAAACCATAATTTAAAGCTGCAATTGGAGGTATGCTCTCTCTGACAGGTGTTGTCTTCTGCCAGTTGTCCTCATGTCAACACCACCCTGTCTTCCGTGTTGCTCCAAAGGTTCATTTGTTGGGCAGTGGATTGACACACTTGAAAACTAATTTAGAGGGGGGAAAAAAAGAGTGCAGAAAAAGGGAATGTTTCTTAACTGCATGAGTCTTTCAATCCAGTTTATCATGAGATCACGTACTTCCCCCCCTCCCCGACTCACTATGAGCAATATATAAAGGTGGAAAGAAGCCACTAGAGAAGTGAGCGGATCAGGGATGGTTGTATTTTTCATATACTTAAATGCATCATGTAGAGCTTGAGAGTGCCGGATTGAGTTACGGGCATAGCAGGGTGACTACCATGAATGGCCACTACTCTCCTTCCAAAGGTTTTCATTGACATCTAAGGAAGGTGCATATGGAAACTTAGGTGTGGAAGCCTGTCTAGGGACAATCTTCTTGTTTTCTTTTCAAGGCTCTATTGTGTTGAAACAGAAAACATGACATATGGTTTAGTTTATTGAGCAAACAACTTCTTCTTCTGCTCTAAATGACTGTTTAGAGTATGCGTGCTGATGGTAACTAACCTTTGTAATCAAACATTACCTAGAAATTGCTACAGATGTACAAACATGCTTTTCTAGATGAAAGTTTGAATTTTAAAACCTTGAAAATTTAATTAAAAGAATCTTCAGGTGTTATGCATATGCTTATAGTTCCTATGAAATTCTGAAGCTCTCAGTTTTCATATTTTTTTTATTAAGCTTGAACCAGTATGTACATTCCTTATATAATAACACTTGTGTATCTTACTACTTGTAATGTGCTTGTTCTTGCAACATTACTCAGAGGGAAGAAAGTATTACCATAATTAAATTTAAAAATGACTCAGGAACTATCGATAATAAAAATGTTCATGTAAGCAACTGTTGACATTTTAGGGGGCCATTAAATAAATGTAAAAAAGAGTAATTTATTCATTTTTGTTTGGAAGATAGATGACCACTCTCCCTTATTGTGATATATTTGAAATTTTTTTTTTAAAAAAGGTGAAAAGCTTGTTACTTGGAAGGAGGAACTATCCCAACCCATGTCACTGCTTTACACTAGGACTTATTTGTACTGCCACTTCTATGGAGAAATAATTTTTTTTTTTTAATTGTTGATTTTTTTGGTCTCTTTTGATAAATAGAATTTTCTTTAGTGCTTTTCTTTTGGAAGTATTCACCAGGCTATATTTTAGTGTATTTACACAACAAATCTGAGTGTTGACAAGGTCTAAGCTTTCATGTTATCAGTTACTTTTTCACTAATACCACTACTTAGTACTATAATTACACTTCATTAAAAAAAAAAAGCGCCTCATATATAACTAAAATGAGTGCAAAACTGCTTAGACAGGGCCCCAGTTATGTGTCTGGTAATTACAATGCAGTTCACTTCCATAAGTAACGAAAATCATTACAACAAAGCAAAGTACAGAATAAATAAACAAAAATACAAATAAAAACGAAGTATAGTAAAAAAAACAACCACAAAGTTAGTTAAACTTGCTATTTAGAAGATCAGACTGAAGACATGATATGAAGGACAAATATAATATGACAGGCTGTCTTGAGGGACTTCTTCCACAGTCTTTGTTTTTAACCCATCCTTTTTAAAACTAAAAGGATTTTGTATTTCTGTAATTTATTAGGTGAAATTAGCTTTAGTTGGCATGGTAAAGTTTGTAAGTGTTTTTTCATAGAAAAAAGCAGCACCGTTTAAGTTTATATTCTGGCATTTTATAATGTGTCAAATATGTCATAGCTATATTACCAGATCAAAGAGTTTGAAGTGACACTTTCTAATCAAGACTGTCAAGAGGTTTCATTAGTAAACAGAAGCAGGGAACACTTGGGATAATGGTTCAATACATATTTTACAGTTCTGAGGGAAGGATAAATTAGAATTTTTTTTTTTTAAAGTAACAAGTCACTTTAAAGCTGTAAAAATGATTATTAATAACACGCTAAAACAGCATTTAAAAGTGCAATCATTTAGCTGAATGCTGTATTTTATCACACCTCTGCCCTGTTGTTAAATGTGCTTAGGCTGAAACTCTTTACAAAAATGACTTAAAGGTAATCATTTGCACCCAGCACTTCCGATAATAGACGAATCCTCCAGTCCAAAGCTGGCTGCCAAAAAAGTAACTTTAACATAGCATTTAATCTTCTTTAAAGTTTTAGTGCTTGTGAGAGATCCCTTGCTGACAGCTGAGAGAACTGAACCTACGAAGTAGGAGGAGCAGTAAACTGTGGGCCTGTGGCATGCAAATATCTCTGAAAAGCCTACAGAGCTTTTCCTATCTTACTCTTGAGAAATATCTCAAGGGACCAAAGACTACATATGTCTGTATTACTGGTTGCACTCCTTTCTGGCACTACCATCTGGCTCTTGAGACATACTGCAAGGTACTTTTCAACCTCTTTTTGAGAGGCAGAGGGTGGCACTTGGAAGTACTGGTGCGAAGTGGCCGTGGTACGTGACATTTGTTATCTGTTTGGGACAAATTTGAACCCATGGATCTTCTGTGTTTTGGATTTTTTGCATAGGTGGTTTTGAGATGGGGCTAACAGACGTCTGTGCTTGCCAAGCATGGATGGATGTAAAACAGGCTTTATGTCTTTATGTCCTTTTTTTTTTTTCTGCTCAGACTTTGGCCATCTGTCTAGCATTTCTGGATGTTTGACAACCCAGGCAGAGTGTGAACTCCACGTGGGCCTGTAGATGCCTGACAGAGCTATTGTTATGTTACTTTATGCAGTTCGTGGAAGTCGTAAATGAACAACCAGCATATCTAAACTAAAGACTGAATTTGGCCTCTTGGTCTTCCATTTTGAGGTAAAAATCTATTAGGCAAATTTTGCTTAAAAAAAAATCAGAAAAATAATCTCTAGATACTTGTCTCAAAAGATTTCCACTAAAAATTTCCACTAAAATTATCTTTCATATAAACTTCCCTTAACCTTCTCATGCCCTCATAAAACTGTTACAACTGGGAAGACTAGTATCAGTATAAAAACTGTACAACAGGTGTTCTAGAAGGGAAGTTTATAGTAAGTCATCCTGACTGAGAATAATTCTTATTTAGGAAAGAAAAGTAAGTTTTTCTACTAATGAGAAAAATTATCCAGCAGTTACTGGGGAAGTTCCTCAAGGATTGTTCATTGGACCAAGATTAGTTCATATTTTACTAATATTCAGGATAAAAAGTAAGGATGTGTAAAAGCCACATGTCGACTGCACAAATCTGGAAGGCATTGTAAAGTAAAGGTTTGGAAAGATCTGCAGGAAAAATTGGGTTATTTTAAAAACTCTGCAGGGAAATCAAGTCCTCTGGGGGATTAGCTTTGTATCCTTATTCAGGCATGTCTATTATAGGATTAAATCAGGCATATTTTATGTTGGCTTCTGTGTCTTTAAGCGTTTCTGCAAATTACTTGGGATTCTGAACAAGGAATGACCCAGCATGAGTGTTGATGGGAAGCACATCTGGAATATATTTTGAATCTTTTTCTCTCCTGTTTTGGAAGTTTTCCATTCTGTGCATATTGAGTGTCTGTGTAAAATTCTGTTGGGAGAATCTATATTTTTCCAAAACTTGTCTTAAAATTAAAAAAATATTAACTTCCCCAATATTTTTTAGATGATATAGCAGTTACAATGATCTTGCATTGGGCTAGCTCCAGTGCTCTTAACCTGTGTTGGCTTCTTTTTCCAAAGCTGAGTCTTTAATTTTCCTTTAATTGCCTTTACTGTGCAATGAAGAGAGTAGTCCTCTATCTTTAGACATATGCGCTCCTTTTACTTTTAGATTAGTTGTTATCCAAATCAGTATCTTAAATGATTAAAATGCTTTATGATCCAGAACTCTGTCTCTCTCTGGCCTCTTTCATCTGTAAAATATATTTGGAGATTGGTTTTCTCAAGTGCCATGGAAGTGCATTTTAACATTCTCAGATCATCTGACCTGTTTCACTGCTCTTAACTTAGAGCTTGATCCTGTTGCTGAATCATCTGAAGTGTTTATATGATTTCAGGCTGACTGTATCGTTCTGGACTAATTTTCTGTGCAAATGTTCCTGTCACTTTTTATAGTTTGCATTCTGACACTTAAAATCCAGGATAAAACTCCTGTTTCCTTATTCTTACACTAGTACTGTCACATGTCTATTCTGCTTGGCTCAAAAAACCATGGTGACCCAGCATTTCTAAACCAAGTATCTCACTTTTTGACTTGGCCCTATTTATTTTCTCTTAATGTTATTGCTTACACTGCAAATGTTCAGACTTTTAGCTGTGCTTTTTTTTTTTTTACACATTTGGAGCACTTTATAGGAAGATCTAACAGACTGAATGACCTGATGAGGATATGGTAATGCCAACCTAGTCTTAGTCCACAGTTTTGATATGTCCCTGAGAAAGACCTGTTCATCAATAGCTACAACAACTGACAGAGCACCCCAGTCTTAGATGTCAGTGTACCACGTGGTCCTTCGTAATCAGCGTTATGCCATCATGCCAGATGTAGATTAATCCAATGGTCTGCATAGTTTAACAATCTCTACTATGAAGAAGTTCCCTTATAAATGTTTTATCACAATATTATTTACAGTGTTAATTTCCCAGATGTTGGCTGACATCATTAGGATCATGGAAATGAGTTTTTGGCCTTCTGTTGTTATAAATATCTTACAAGGGGGTCTAAAGATTGATGTGATGCCAACAAACATGAGGACAATAGTGTGAGGAGTTTCTTAGCTGTATACTCTGTTGCCTATAGTTTCTATACAATACACTGCCTTGTGTTCCAAGAAAGCAAGTTGTATGCTATATATAAAGCTAGGAAAATCCTGATAAACGCTAAATCTGTCAATTTTGTTTTAAGGGAAAAATAAGCTTAAGACCATGATCTCTGACAGCAGGGAACAAGAATTACTCCTACATACCACTGGCTACTGTGTTTAACAGCTCACTGCTTTCAGAAGAAATAATGCACCAATTATAATGTACCAATTCAACCACATCATCATAAACCAAACTCGTAACTTCTTAATTTTAGCCCCCAGGTGCTTGCTCTTAATGTTATAATGTTGGGTTTACAATACAATGGCTTAAAAAGTACAACGGGTATCAAAGTGTAAAATTTACCCAGTTAAGTGCAGTCAGTTAGACCTTGCTCACAACCTAACCCTTTTCTTCCACTGTGCTTTGTTTCTGTACATACATCTGTGAAAGCCATTGAGTAACCCTCCCGGTTTTTCAGTTCTATGGAATGAAGCTCTTTTTGCAACAAGCAGCTGGCCAGTTGGTCTACCAGTCATGGGACTGGATATTTAAACCTAGACTTAATGAAATTTCCTAATCAGGAACTAATTTGTTGTGCATGATGTTATGTCAGACCTGCTCTGTTCTAGTCCTGGAGAGATTTATATTTCAGTGGTGCAAGAAATGACTGTTTTAGTAATGAAACTGCAGTTATAGTTTGGAAATTGTAGTATCTGCTGGTAGCTTATAGCTGTTCTCTGAAAGATAAAAGGTGTTTTGTTCAGGTAAAGGTGAAAAGGAACAGTTTATGTTGAAAGATCCAAAAGTGCTGTGGCTTTTTTTTTTTTTTTCTGTAGTAGTAGTTTCTGACAGAATGCTTATAGTTCTTGCTTTAGTCTATTATGAAATGTGCTATTTGTTATGCTATTTTGCAAACTAGTCATGGTCACAGTAACAATATATATAATAGTACTTATCGATATTTTGGGTTCCTTGAGATGTTTACTCAGGAGAAAAGTTACCCAAATAGCAGGCAGTTTTATCCTCAACAAAGACCTCATATATTAGTTTATAAACTAAACCTTACCCAGTGCATTTGGCATGTGATGTTATTAATGGTTAATACATTGAACGTGGATGTTAACTTCTGGGGATACTTGGGACTGAACTGTCACTGGCTGCAAGTTCCCTACAAAGCTCTGAACTGAACTGAGTTCAGACTTTACTTCTGGGTCAGAGCAAAATATATTTTTTTAAATCATTTTAAGTGGCTTTGTGTTCCGTACTTGTGTGCCATAACATTTCAGTCTACAGTTATCTTTTATCAGGATTAAGACTTCCTAAAATATTTTTATTTATTCTGTGGTCTCTCATGATGTGTTCTCGTTTTATTCTTTGGTTCTGTCACCTTTGGCTGTCAAAAACCTGCATGACTGTGCAGCACATTTCCTAGTCATGGAGAAGTCCTACAGAAAGAAGTTTTAGATATGATTTGTGGATGAATCATCTTACTAACTTAACTGAAGTTAGTAGCAAAATTCAAGCTTATTCTGATGTTGAGGTGGGGGATTGTAGTGGTCAATAAGCCCTTCTCGTTCTGGTCAGGAATCCCTAAAACGTATTCCATGTCCAAATTTTTATTTTCCCCTCCTCCCATCCATCCTCCATTTGGCAGCTCTGAAGCTGCTGTAAACCTGCTGCAACTCCCTTGGCTTAGCTGCCTGTGTTGGAAAATACATCTCTTCACATAGTTATAGTGTGTGATTACTGTACATGTACCTACTGTAAAAGCGTGGAGTTTTCACCTGTATCTTTCCTTCTTCAGACAGCTCTCTGATATAGTTCGAGGCTATTCGCTTTACTGTGAGGGTTCTATATTGCATGGTGTATCTGTACAGAAACAAGAAAGAGGGCTTGATGGGTTGTATTTTGAAGATCTTTCATAATTTTCTTCTGTCTGTGAGTTTTAGGGGAGATAAGTGATTCCTATCTCTGAAGACTACTGAGAGAAGGACCTTGTTTGGTGCTTGTCCTCAGCTTGCGTAATGGCATGGAAGCAAAAAATAGGAAGAGAAATCAATGTTAACAGACTCAAACTCATGGGGGAAAAAAAAGTCAGATAAGACTGTGGAGAATAAATTCCCAAGTATGCCACTTTTAAAGGCTTGGCCTACAGCCAGCTGATTGGTGGTGCATACGAGGTGGGCTGATTGCTCAGTTTTGAACAAGAGGGTTCTATCTATGCCCTTATGCAAAAGCAAAATTCACCTGCACATGTTGTGCGTGAAGATGTGCTACACATGCCAAAACTTGCATGCGGATTCTTGCTAGAAAGGAAAATTGGAGTGTAAGGAAAATGGGGGTTTGCTACCATTTTGCTGGTTATGTGGCTGCTATTGTTTCTGGTAATAGTTCATTGGCGGCATGCATACGGTGTGCCTGAAAACATGCGATGGGCATGTGCACGAGATACCTTCCCCAGCTGTTCCTGGGTATGTCTTCAGGATTTTTTTTCTGAGACAGATGCAGTGCGTTACACACTAATTCCCTGCTAAAATAGCAGATAACTTTTGTCTAATGCCAGCATTAGTCATTTTTGTATTAATAGAACCTTCAATCTAATATTTGTGCTCTCCTAGATATTCATGGTTTGGCTTCACTTCAGCCTTCATGCTGAGGACCTTCCTGGACTACAGCCAAGCTACTGAGTATGAAGGATTAAATTTGCCCTTGTTTCATAGCAAGGTTGTATGGGAGCATTCCAAGACTGATTTTCATAATTTGACAGTCAGGAGGAGAGTTGATGTATTTATTTTCTTTCTTCGCGCTCTCCTGAAAAGGACAGCCTGCCTCTGCTGAGTCTTGAACGCTAATCACCACAAAGGTTTTCTTTTGTCTTGCTGCAGGTGTGTGACAGTTTAGATTACTTGTATATGGTTAGAGTAGCACCGTGTAGTTGTTCTGTAGGGAGTTAAATATGGTTTCTTGGCATCTTACAGGTCCACATTTGGACAGGACAATTCCAAATATTTTGCACGATCCTTTATTATGTTTACATGGGCAAGGTGCAGGGACAGTGCTTTTCTGAATGTAAGAAATGCCTGAGATGAGCTGGCTTGCTTATTCCTGTGCACTCTGCTGTGGCAGCAGAACACGTTCTTTTCTGAATTATGAGATTTTTAATGACTAACATATAGGAGCCTTTCCTGATTTATTTTTTTTTTTTCCTAAGAACTACAATTTCAAACAGTGAAATGATGTATGCTCATTTATTTTGCCGCCTGTTTATACTCAAGTTTAAAAGCAAACCTGATCCTGGTTTTGACTCCTTATGTGCTACATAGGGGCCATTTGCCATTTATGAGGGAGTACTATTTACACATTTTATGCATGTTTTTCATCCAACACTCTGAAACAGTTGGTGTGTGGTGTGTTGTTGTGTGGTTTGGGTTTTTTTTTTTTAAGACCTCTAAAGGTTCAATTCCACCATCACTTTAAACTGGCATAAATAAAGGCTGGTGCTGTTAACTTGGTGGTCCTGCTTTACCCCTCAGCCTAGTCACCTCTTCAAACTCCTTACTTTGCATCTAGTCAGGTTTTTCTGACTATGTCCATTGCCTCACAGACTGCTTATATGACTGTGTGAGATCTAATCTGCCATTCAAAAACCAACAAACCAAAAAAAAACAACCAAAAAAAAAAAATCACACACAAAAAAACGCCACACCACCAAAACTTGAGGTATGACTGGAACACACCTTTAGCTTCAGTTCGCGTATTGAGGAACTTAAGTTGTTTCATGGTCACTGAAGGTATCTTACTTTTTATAATTAGGCAGTGCTATCCCATAAGATACACGATGGAATGGATATAAAATGAAATGGATTTCCTGTTAAGTGTCTTCTGGACAACTTAGGAACTGTCCTGGCAGGGATAGTGTGTGTTCATTAGCATTTTTATAATCGGAGTGTATCAGATGCACTAGGTATTTAGAAATTCAAAATGTGAGCAACATGGGAAAGTGTTGCATTTTCTAATTGCAGGCTCAAGTT